>NC_056729.1:148833806-148955380 GCF_019279795.1 Protopterus annectens | reverse complement strand
TGTGCATAAGGAGCTTTCCTTAAAGCCCATGGGCAGTCAAAAACCCCTTCACATATTGGTTCCTCCCCGGGGTTTGAACCAGGCATAATGCTTGGGCAGACATACAACACCTTCCCACATATAGTGGTAGCATACCTGGTGAGGGTATGTTGGCAACCAAGATCAGGCTCATACTGGCCTGTGCCACATGCTGAGAGATCCATTCTATGTTCCCTATCATGTAGTCCAGGGAGGTATGTCTCAGGTCAGCCATACTGGCATGGTCAATGAGTGAGTCAAATGTGTCCATGCCTCTGACTGACCTGTATGCATGTGTTCTGTGGTGGACCATAGTGCCCCTGAGGCATATCACTGTGACCTTCACCAGATACAGCCTGTTGAGCTTATCCCAGTGCAGCACCCAAGACAGGTACCTGACACGTCTGTAGCAGGTGTGTTGTGTAGCCCTACAGGCTGTGAGTGTGTGGCACACAGATGTGTGTGCCATGTGTGGCATGTGCTCTGTTCCAATGGAACATATGCCTGTGTGCCAGCTGCGGAGGTGTGTGATGCTCAGGCAGGATGCTATTCTGAGTCCCTACGTATGCCCCAGTGTGTTCAGCATGCTGTCAGTGTGTGTCAATGTCTGACTTGTATTGTAGTCACTGTAATATATTTTATTTATTTATTTATTTATCCTACATTTGTTGACCGGGATAGTCCGACTGGATGCATGTCCATTTCCAGTGGAGGCCCGGGGAGAAAAGCTACAAGGGTAAGCAGATACAGCATTACATAATACCAGCATTACATATTACAAACAGATTATTTACAGAGATTACATAAGTAAGCAAGTTAAACATGTTCCACAGGTTAAAGTTAGTCCTGAGCACAAGTCAGGATTAAATTAAATTACACAGTAAACTGGTTGACAGATTTCACACATTCAAGTTAGCCAGGCTTGATACATTGACATAGCCAGTTAAGTGACAAATGTTGTTTGAGTCTAGTGTTAAATTGACCTAAGGTGGAAAGTAAGGTAATATCAGCTGGAAGTGAGTTCCAGGATCTACTTACAGTGTTTGCAAAGAGAGAATCACCGGCTGTGTTATTAAATTTGCTAGTCTGAATTAGTAGTTTGTTAGAGGATCGAAGCAGTCTAGGATTGTTATAGGGGGTGATAATATTTGAAGTGCAGGAGTATTGTCCGGATTATAGAGGATTTTATAGGCCATAATCAGTTGGTTATACTGTATTAGGCTGGGTAGTTCAAGCCAACCAAGCTGATTTAGATTGATGGAATGATGTGTTCTAAAAGGCAGCCCACTGGCAAACCTGGCAATGTGGTTGTAGCAAATTGAGTGTTTGTTAAGGACAGTCTTGTTCATATTCGAGAGTAGAGGGGATGCATACAGAAGGGTTGAAAGAAGGTGTGAGCGAGCTATGGCACTTTCAGCTGGAGGGGTTAGGAAGGCTTTTATTCTGTAAAGTGACCCTAGTTTTTTATTGTTGGCTTTGATAATTTGGTTAACATGTAGGTCACATTTGAGATTATTGTCTATGATGACACCTAATAGTTTAGTAGATGGGTCAGGGGAGATTATTGTGCCATCAGTTGATGTTATGGTAAAGGTGAAAGCGGTAGACCTACGTGTTGGTGAAATAACAGCAGTTTAGTTTATTTGGGATTTAGGATCAGACGATGTTCAGAAAGCCAGTTTTCTATTGTATTAAAGGTGGTCTGGGTAGCTGACCATAACTCTACTGGAGATGTGGCTGAGCAGATCAGAGTAGAGTCATCAGCATATTGGATACAGCTGACTTTTGGGATGACAGAATAAAGGTTGTTAATGAAGATGGAGAACAGCAAGGGCCCTAGTATAGAGCCTTGTGGTACTCTGAGGGTGTTAGGTAGAAGGTTAGAGAGTTTATTCTGCCAAAGGCCAGCCTGCTGTCGACCATGCAGGTAGGACTGAAACCATTGGAAGGCTCCAATATCTAGACAGAATGTTTGCAGGGTGTGGATTACAAGTTGGTGATCAACCATATCGTATGCCTTGGAAAGATCCAAAAAGAGGGCTGAGGATATATAATTAGTGTTGCAAGTATGGTTTATGGTGTTAGTAAAGGCTAGGAGGCCTGAAGTAGTGCTGTGATGAGGACGGAAGCCATGCTGAGTGTCTGCCATAAGGCGATTTTGGATTAGCTGGTGCATGAATTGTCTATGAATAAAGTTTCCATAATCTTTGCAAGTGGAGAGAGTATAGCTATTGGCCTATAATTGGAGAATTCAGTAGAGCTGCCTCCTTTGTGAAGTGGGATTACATAGGGTATTTTCCAGATGGTGGGAAATTTAGATTCTACCATGGTTCGTTTGATTAGTTTTGAGATGGGGTAAGCAATAGCATCAGCTGAATTTTGTAGGTACTCGGCAGGGAGTTGATCAGCAGAAAGTGTAGTGGGTTTTACTTTTTCAATCAAGGTACGGAGAAGTGAAGTGGTGACTGGTTGGCAGCTGAACGCAAGTAGGTTTCTAGGGGTGCTACTTTCAGGACCAGGGGAGCTAGGAGGTAGATGGCTAGCTAGGGCTTGAAATGTCTCGGTAAAGAATTGGTCAAAACTATCAGAAACATCTTCAGGGGTTTTATCAATAGTAGCAGCAGGGATTGGGGTTGAATTTTGTCCAGGATGTAGTATATATGACATGCCACCTGACAGGGTATGGCATTACTGGGTTCAGAGAGCTCAGTCCCCAGATTGGCTGTGTGGTGGCATCCCACATATGTGTTGTACGTTCCTGGCCAAGGGTGATGGCTGACTGCATACATGTGGCAGCTGTGACATTGCCACATGACTCACATAAACCACAACTGGACCATAGAGGTGATTCACAGGTTACCTTTGCACATGCTACCCTAGTAGTGTGATTGCCATGGTGAGTACCAACACATAGGGCCAATGGGGAACAACATACTGAAGGTGTGTATGTGTGGGTGTACCGCTACTGTTTCATAGCACTGGCATATATGACTGCACACGTGGGTAAATACCAGGTAAGACGTGCAATGTGTCACAGGCAACGTACATGCGTACAGGACAGACAGTGACGTTCTGTCATGTGTAAAGTTGACATACGTATCATACGCTATGCAGATGTCACTAGGAGTCTACAGAAGCACTGTAACTCTGCATTGCAGGTGTAAGCAGTGTTCCAGGGAACCCCAAGCAAACATGCATGCAAACAAAGCTACAGTAAGCAGGGCTGGAAGTAGTGCATTGTACAACAAAGAAGGGGTAACAATAACAGTAAGTAACAATGCAAATATGTAGGCACTATCAACATGTACCCAGGAATATACAGCGCAGATGCCCATGGTAGAACTTATAGCTTCATAGGTTCATAGGTTCATACTAGGCTATCTGCCCTAGGGCATTTATAAGCCTAGCCAGAATGTGTGTGGCTTTCACCACCCCTTAGGATGAGAATACTATACCCATTAGTTTGCTGTGCCTCTGTCCAGCAGTGACACAGAGATGATTCCCGGGGTAAACCTACGATCTCCCATCCACTCGTCAAGATTTCTCTTGAACAGAGTCAGTGAGGGGCTCTGCCTCACATGGACTGGGATTCTGTTCCATAGTGTAGGGCGTCTCTGGGTGATGAATCTGTCCCTCCAGCACGTCCTATTTATATCCGTGTTGAGGTTTAAGTCTCTTGCTCTCATGGCTCTGGTGGATTTGGATTTTTTGAGGTAGAGCATGTCCATTAATTCTGGGTTGGACATGGCCTTGTATGTCAGGCACAGATCACCTCTGAGCAGACGGTATGCGACTGAATAGAGCTGGAGTTTCTTCAGTCGGGCAGCATATGACATATGTTTGAGCCCCTTTATCCTTTTGGTGAGGAACTTTTGGGGTCTTTCCAACTGCTGCAGGTGTCGGGTAAGGTACATTCCGAATGGGGCGTTGTACTCAATCATTGGTCTGATAAGTGAAGAGTACAGGGGTACAATGACCTCTCCTGATCTGGATGTGAATCCCTTCATGACAGGTGGGCAATGTAGAAGGTCTTCCTAACCACTTTGGCAATGTGAGTGTCAAAAGAGAGGTTACTGTCAACTTGGGTCCCCATGTCCCTGATAACTTCTTCCGTGTTTAATGGATTACCACCTATGTGGTAATTAGGGGTTACCTTGTTTTTCCCAAAGTGTATGACTATACATTCTTTGGCATTTAGCTTAAGGCCATGGCTCTGGCAGCAGTTATCCATTTCTATGAGACCTCTCTGGAGGATGTCTGTGTCTGATGGAGTGTCAATTATGTTGCCCAGTTTGCAGTCATCTGCAAATTTTGTCAGCCACAATCCCCCTATGTTTGCCTGCACTTCAGAAAAATAAATGCCGAACAAGAGGGGGCCCAGGACTGAGCCCTGTGGGACACCGCTCGTGACCGGCTTAGAGTCTGACATGGCACCAGCAACTCTAACCCTGTGGGTTCTGTCCTTGAGCCAGTTTGCAGCCCGTCTTGTGACATATGGGTTTACATCTAAGCTGGTGAGCTTTTCTATGATGCCCGAGTGGGGTATTGTGTCGAACGCTTTTGCTAGGTCAAGGTAGGCTGTGTGAACTGCCTTACCCTCATCAATGGCCTTAGTGACTGTTTCGAAAAAGTTGACCAAGTTCAAGAGGCAGGATCTGCCCTTGACAAAGCCAAATTGGGTAGGATCCAGTGTCTGTAGGTCCCCAATGTCTTTATTTATGAGTTCCATTATGATCCTCTCCATAGCTTTGCAGACAAGGCTTGTCAAGCTTATGGGGCGGTAATTTCCAGGGTCCGTTGAAGCACCGCCTTTGTGGAGTGGGACCACAGTTGCCGTACGCCATTCTTTGGGTACGTATCCTGTAGTAAGGCTAAGAATAAACAGCAGTTTTATGTGTGGGTTTAGTTCCTCATTGAGTTCGTGTAGCACACAGCTGGGGACACCGTCCGGTCCCATTGATGCTGTGTTTTTTGTTTAGAGAGAGCAGCTCTCACCTGGGCATCTGAGATGATTGGGAGGCTAGACTCTGGTGGGATAGATATTTCTCCTTTTGGGGGGGAGGGAGGAGAATTTGCACTGAACCTGTCTGCCAGTATGTTGGCAATGTCTGTGGGTTCAGTGATTTTTGTATCATTTTGGACTAATTCTGAGCATATCTGGCAGTTTCCACCCAGGTTTCTAACATAGTTAAAGAAGGCCTTATGATTGTCTTTTGTGTCATTAGCGATTTTTCTCTCAAAGTTGGCCTTGGATGATCTTATGAGTGATCATAGTTTTTTGCTAGTAGTGATCAGAGATGCCTTCCCTTTTAGGGATTTTGCTCTGTCATGTAGTAGCTTTCTCCTCTTGTTGTAGAGTTTGTTTATGGCTGGGGTCCACCAGACCGGGCGCCTGCCTTTGGTGGAAAGGGTCTTGATTTTATTAGGGATTGCTTGATCCATACATTCTTGGAGGTGCACGTAGAAGGCATTTGTAAGGGTTTCAGCAGCGTGGGTTGTGGTTTCCACTGGCTCGGGGGCCTTGAAGGATACCACTCCAGTCTTAAGAAGTGTGAAGTTTGCTTTTGAGAAGTTCTTCACTGTGGTCTTTTTTGCTGGGGTTGGCGGCGCGATGTGGATCTCCAGTGAGATTAATTTATGGTCTGATCTCACCACTGAGGGATATACTTCGTGTGGAGCATTTTGTCCCCATGTTTGTGATGATCAGGTCTAGTATATTTTCTCCTCTTGTGGGAATGGTGACTAGTTGTTCCATAGCATTTGAGTTTATGAACTCCAGGAACCTTTGGGCTAGGTTGTTGGGGCTTGAGTAATGTTCCCAGTCTATGTTTGGGTAGTTGAAGTCACCCAATATGATGGTGTTTAGAGAGACATTCATACTCTCCAGTGTCTTCAGGAAGGCTGTGTGGGTTTTCTGAGTTTGAGAGGGTGGTCTGTAGCATGCTACAAACTGTAGGGCAGTTTTACCTATGGTTAATTGCACCTGGATGGTCTCCGATGCTTCGTGCGTTGCCACTAACCTGGAGGTGTGGGTATCCTTTATGAATATGGATACTCCCCCTCCTTTTGTGGTTCGGTCCGGATTTTGGGGCCAGAACGCATGATATGAGGTATAACCTGATAGTGCTGGGGTGCTCTCAGGAGCCTTGAACCAGGTTTCAGTCACAGCACAGACATCGATGTTCTCCATACTGAGGAGGGCTTGAGGCGTGCATCTTGAGGTTAAGACTTCTGGCATGGACCAGTATTACCCTTATTTTTCCTCTTTTTTTGTTTTCGAGGGCAGTAGGTTTATCATTTGAGCCTTGCCTAAAAAAGGCACTATGGGGGTGGCAAGAGCCTTTGCCAATATCCAGAAGCCCAGGGGTGACAGGTGCAAGCCGTCCCTTGCAAAGCAGCGTGGCTTGTCAAGCATGTCATCCCAGGCAGACAGACATTGGATCCTTAGAATGACACCAGTAATTAAGCCAATTATTAAAGCTGATCATTTTGTCTCTGTATTGTGGCATCATTCTTGGTGAGGGTAAGATACTGCTCAGGGTCAGGGTCATACCGGCCTGGGCTACATAATCTGAGAGCTCCTCTATGTCTCTTTTCATGTAGTCCAAGGAGGTACGTCTCAGGTCGTTCACACCGGCATGGACAATGACTGAGTCATACTTGTACTTGCTGTGGAGTGACCTGAGTGCCTGTGTTATGTGGCAGATTCTAGCGCCTGACAGGCAGCTTACTGTGATCTTTTCCTTGTTCAGTCTGGTGAGTGGGACGTCAGTGTGTCTGACTATGGAGTCACCTATAACAAGTGTGTCTGTCATTGTGTTTGGCCTTAAGGGCTGTGACTGTTTAGCACACTGACTTTGAGAACTATGTGTTGCATGTCTTATGTCTTGAGGTGGCAGTTGCTTGGGTGTCTGCTTTGGAGGCAGTAGTTTTGGTAGATTTTTGATCAGTGCCTCCGAGTATGTCTTTGTGTGTTTATGTGTTTGTTTTGCAGTTGTGATAGTTCTATGTGAAACTGGGTTTGTGGTGTGCATGGTTTCCTTCTCCTCCTGTCTGGTCTTGCCAGTCCTGAGTTGAGAGAGCTCAGCCTCCAGTTTGGCTATATAGTTGCATCTCTCACATGTATTTGTGTTTTGTGGGAGAAGGAGTGGGTTGTCAGTGTACATGAGGCAATTGTAACATTGCCTCAAGATGCCCAGATTCACCAGCTGAACAGGAGAGGACGCTAGCAACTGACCCTTCGACATGCTAGAAAAAGTGAAAAAGTTTCTGTGTAACTGAGTCAGAAGGGACCTATAGGGAAATGGGTACTCAAGGGGATTCTAGGCTAATGTAGTACTTTGTTTAGTATATAAGTACTTTACCTATATAAAAATGCTTTAGGAGCAAGTGCTGGGCTTTTGAGATAGAGAAAAGACTGTTTAGATTGCAAGTAGAGAAGTTCTAAGGGAAAAATTGAAGAGCAGACTTTACGGAGCCAGAAATAGTTTAACCTTGTTTAACCGGCGCTGCCCGATGGTGCTCTATGGGCAACTCCGTGCTAAATCACGCAAAAGCACGCTAAAGCGGGCTTTATTACAGGGGGCTGAAAAGAGCTAGGAATTGACCCAAAATGGCTAACAGACTACAAGTTTCTGGCTGGAACCACTCCTCTAGGGACAAATAGGCTGCTCAGTGCTCCCCACTCCCACTGGTGAACAAAGACGCTTCCTTTTATCAAAATAAGGATATGGAATAGCACAGGAACCAAGACAAAGCCCAGATATCAGCAAACTCTGAAGACTGGACTATTCTAGTTCAGTAAGGCGGGAAAACAAGATTTTTTTTTGTTTTTGTCCTTTTTGCAGAAAACAGAGGAAAAACAGACAGTAAATGCTATAAATGTTTTTAAACGGCTAGTGCACTTGAGTTTGTTAGCCTACAGGTAAAATTAAGCAACAAATAACTTTTTAAAAGTGCAAAACAGTTAATCAACACAAAAACAGTTTAAATAGAATGCAGAGCTGTATAAATAGGCGAAAATGCAGTCGCTAAGCAGTAAATAATCAAAAAGCCAGAAAAAAATACTTAAATCAGGAAAAAGTCCCTCTTTTGCTCTCTGCTGCTTGTAGAACTCTGCAGGACACCACGAGGAGCAGTGCTGAGTTGAATACAAGCGAAAAAGCGTGCTAAAGCGGGCTTTATTACAGGGGGCTGAAAAGAGCTAGGAATTGACCCAAAATGGCCAATAGACTACAAGTTTCTGGCTGGAACCACTCCTCTAGGGACAAATAGGCTGCTCAGTGCTCCCCACTCCCACTGGTGAACAAAGACGCTTCCTTTTATCCAGATAAGGATATGGAATAGCACAGGAACCAAGACAAAGCCCAGAGATCAGCAAACTCTGAAGACTGGACTATTCTAGTTCAGTAAGGCGGGAAAACAAGATTTTTCTTATGTCATAGTTATTTGTGATTTGGATTACATTGGTACTGCACACATATCTACATGCGCAAACATCCACATTGCATAGTCGTTGTGGGCAACTTGACACCATTACTATACATGTCCACCATTGCATATCACTACTTGCATTAGCTTCCCCCCTGTGCTACCCATGTATGCGGCTATCTGTCGACAACCTTACCACCGGCATGCAATTATGTGCAACTGTTACACTTTAGTATGTACTATGGGTGCAGATAACAATTCAGGACATTCATACAGTTACTGCAGCAGGCATGCTGGGATATACACACAGTCATAGCAGCACACTGTACTGTTACCAACATGATACTACTAATACACTTCTATGTAGTCACCCTGTGCATCAGCAACGTGTTTACCTGTTCCCGCAATGATGTTGGAGATTGCAGGAGGTGGCACAGTGTCATCATATGCACAGGGTGTGAATTAGGTATGCCTGAGTCAGCCACTGATACCACCAATTGACATGTGTGTGTATGTGTGTTGGTGAGGGGCAGCAGTACAGGGTGGGGCAGTGTTGGTGTAGTGTGTGCGTGTATGTGGTCACCCTAGGTGTTAACATTTTGCATGTGTGTATGCACGCACACAGTTCCACCTCATGGCTGCCATATACAGGGGTTTGTGGACAGCCACTGACTGCACCTGGCAGGTCATACAGATCAGTGTCTGTGGGCACGGACACGATACCTGTGCCTGGCAGGGGTGCTACGGACTGTATCCAGTACTAAGCCAAACTGGGTACTGTCATCAGAAGCGGGAGTGTGTTGACTGGACACAGGTCCCTGTTGGGACTGTCCAGAGCCACGTGCACGTGGTCTCCTGGGGCATTCCGATGACAGCACACATTGCTGGGGCTGCTGCTGGCACTATGGGGGCGTGCGCGAGCCTGTTGTCGTCCGCGCCGACTGCCAGCTGCTGCTGTTGCCAGCATATGGCCACGTCGACGCCGCAAATGCCCACCATTGCCCTGGCTCATGGACATTTGGTTGTGGAACTGCTGTAATATGTCCCCACAATGTCTGTCTATGACATCGGTGAAATTACGGATAGCATCCGCAATGTCACGCATACTGTCTGTCATAGCTGTGCGACATGCTCTCAGCTCCCTCAGACCCTGTCTGGTGTACCTTTCCATACGCGACTGTGCCTGCATGACAGTCCGAAACATAGCTGAGGTTGACAGACCTCTTTGGGCACATCGGCCAGAGGCAGTACGCCCACGGATGCTCCCACGAGAACCCATGGGCAACTGTCTGTGTGGTACCATCGGAGGACCCTGCCCATGGCTGCTGTGTGGGGACTCATGTGCCACAGGTACCACATTACCCTGGTCTATGCCCACTGTATCTTGTCCATCACCTAGGGACAATGGTGAAAAGGATGTACTGGCAGGATGACTGTGCGCAATGATGGGGTTGACAGCTGTGTACTGTCAATTGGCTGACCAATGGCGGACCCTTAACCACCTTCCTGTACCATTACACAAATATCATCATTAACAGTACCCGTGGCACAAGATTCAGGTTCCCTGCTGCAGGTCACCAGAGCAGCACCAGAACCTGTGGGAGGAAGACAGGAAACACAGTTTACAGTCTCCAGACATTGTTACCAGTGATGCACTTCTGCACACATGCACACATGCACACATGGACACAGGCACACATGCACACATGGACACAGGCACACATGCAGACATGCACATGTGGACACATGCACACAGGCACACATGCACACATGCAGACATGCAGACATGCACATGTGGACACATGCACACGTGGACACATGCACATATGCACATGTGGACACATGCACACATGGACCCATGCACACATGCACACACGCACACGTGGTCACATGCACACATGGACACATGCACACATGCATACGTGGTCACGTGTACACATGCACACATGCACACGTGGACACAGGCACACATGCACACATCCACACATGCACACATGGACACAGGCACACATGCACACATGCACACGTGGACACAGGCACACCTGCACACATGCACACATGGGCACAGGCACACCTGCACACATGCACATCCCGCAGTATACACACAGAGCACTACTGAGTTACACTACTGTTACTAGCATTATCAGGACTATTATAGGTTATGTTAAACACACTCACCAGCATGGATGGCCTGCCTTGCTGTAACCCCAGAGGGACCTGCAGAAATTATGAGATTAATGTCAGTGGGCACAACTGTGCCATTGATATTGCATATGATACAGTGCAGTAGTACACCAGTTGCCTTTCACACGTCAGCTGCTGATATTGCCAGTATCACACATGCACAATTACATACTATGATGACAGATACATACCACAGACACACCTTACACATGCATAAACTAACAGTGTACAGAATAGTCAAGTGTACATATGGCATATTACCTGCATGCTCCATGTCGTGCTGCTGTGTGGATCCAGCCTCCATCATGATGCAGGTGTACTGCTGTTGCTGTTCCGGGACTAGAGCCACAACACTTAGGAGTAGCCACTCCAGTCTGGTGAGGGGGGGATGTGTGGCCACCCCACCTCCTGTGGCAACCTGTTGCCTGTGGATATCTGATGCACGCTGACGGACACTTCAGATTAAATCACTGCAGTGATGTCGTACCTGCTCATATGTCCTATTATGCCTGCCAATATCATTTACCCTACGGACAAGGTCTTGCCACAGTGCAGCCCTCTCCTGCTGATTCTGACTGGTGCGGGAAAACAGGATGTCATGCTCCCGCACCAGGCTCTGGTGGATCTCCTCATTTTCCGCTGCAGAATAGGCGGGATTACGCTGATGTGCCATCTCCCTGGAAGAGAACACAAACAGGATATCAGCAGACTATGTCAGCAATATATGGCACACATACTATACATGATACTCATGTGTAGTGATATACTACTACTCCCATATGTTGCATGTGTGTGTGTCGTGGTGGATACACAGGTACATGGCCAGATATCAGTGCTCAACCAACACCTGTGCAACAATACCTGCCACATTCCACACAACATAGTAGCATGCCCCATCGGTCAGCACACACTGACAGGTCCAATGCACAACCTCACTCTGGGGGTTCATCCCAAGGTACTGTATGTGGGACGCCATCCACTAGTGTGATGTGGACACAAGTTACTCGGCCTGGATATACATATCCCACCACCACCACCAGCACAGTAGACTACTTTGATATGTATGTGATTAGACAGTTATTCACTTGTTGGGATGGAGATGGTATCCATGCAGCACACTGGGCCAGTGGAAGCCACAACCCACACTGCTGACCCCTTTGCAATGCTTACCACGGACATGCCACAGATTGCATGGAACTTGCACACACATTTCTAACCCAGACCCTATGCACAAAGGTTAGGCATCCTGTCCAGTAGACCCCAGACAGAGGCAGATTGTATAACAATAGCAGGAGGCTACTGCAGGACAGAGCACATTCACATTAAGGGAAGGCATCTGTGGTCAGCACTGGCACTATGCTACGGTCCGTCATAACAATGGCCATGGCCTACTCTGGGAGGGAAATGGCCACAAACACTATGGATGACCACAAGGCCTTCTTCAGTTATGTTACACATATGGACCAAATGCCTCAGATATGCTCTGTGTTAATACACACCTACTTAACATTCACCAGACACACGGATATTGGCAACAGTCTTGCAGACAGGTTCGGTGCACGTATCCCCCCTCCTACTCCCCCACCAGTTGAAATAGTTATCACAGCTGTATGTAACCTCCCTATCATCTCACATGTCCAGGTGAGGGCCTCCCTCAGCAGAGCAGAACACACAGCATCACTGTGACCTCATGGTATCCCTGGATGTGTGCTACCTGCACTCCAAGAGGACATACAACCGCATATAACACTGATAATTTATCTTGGCTGTACTACAGGATATGTACCTGGACAGTGGCATACAGTGACAGTGGTCCCACACCACTAAGGAGGCACCTCAACTGACCCTGGGAACTACCACATCATATGCATAACCGGCCAGGTCTGCTAAGCTATGGAATTATGCAGTATGGGATGCATATGCAGTGATATCCGGTACCTGCAGACACTTGTTCCCAGCCAGTGTGCCTTTGTGATGGGCTGATCCTGCCTTTTGAACCTGGCTGACCTTTCAAAGCAGTCACTACAGCCATTGCTGAGGGCAACGCACAGACAACTGCTGCCAGGATCATGGCCTAACACTGATTGACATGTAATGTATGGTCATCCCCTTTTGGTGGAACTACGTACACACAACATATCACATGGACATACCTATAGATACAGACCTATGACACATTTGGAGGGTTCACAGTATGCACACTATTAACCTGCTACTTTGCATTACCTGTGTTTGTCGCAGCTGGTTGCATTACCACTGCTTTTGATTCCTGCTGCTACTGTCACTGCTGATAGCTTAGAGTCACAGAGTCACAGTGTGTAGGGTTTTTTTTTTTTTTTTTTGTTCTCTCTCTCTCTCTCTCTCTCAGTTTTCTCTCTCCCTCTGTCTGCCTCCAGACAGTGCAATGAATGTATTGCATGTGTGGAGTGTTAGTACTGGATGCTTTTGTAGGTATCTGCATAGGTCCATGTGATGGCCTCTGCACCAATTGTAAGCCAGCATTTGCTAATTGCATATAGCCAGTTGTGTACTAATTGCAGTTCTCACTGTGATTTCAGGTCAGTGCTATAAAAGGGTATGTGAGATATGCATTGCCCATTCAGATTGTAAGGGCGGGGACCATGCTGGTATGCTGTGGACACTGTTCTGTGAGTGTAAAGGTTAGTATCTCTCTCATGATTCAGTCTGTGTTGTAGATTCACATTTCTCCATTCCTCTCTCCTGTTCCCTGTAGTAAGTGTGTATGCACAATGACACCTACAACTATATATAGATATATATTTATACATATATATATATATATATATATATATATATGTACATATACATATATTTATATATGTACATTAACTGACATTATTACCTACAAGCTACCAACTAGCATGGCTGTTTCTGTTCACACACTACTATTATGGGAATCCAGTAGTTTTGACAGTAATTCTACATGACATGCTTTGGGTACTACACATCCTATATTCCATTTACATTCATCCCTACTATTACATGTTATATTTATTTTAGCACAATGTTCTTGCATAAGAGTCATGGCTTAGTGGTAGGTCATACAGACTAGTGTTTCCTGGGTTCGGGACTGACAGTGGGATTTTATTTTGCTTTTGAACTGAGTACAGGACCTGTCAATCAAAGTGACTAAGGCACTTTTAAGCAGTTGTAACCGGGTTAGCGCTGGTTCGCACGGAGCTCACGCATGCACACTGGCGGTTAGCTCCGTGCACACACGCGCACACCTTCTTACAACCGCTTAACAGTGCTTACTCTGGCACACACCCGCGCTATTTTCTTTGAAAGAAATGGAAACGGGGAGACAGGAAAGTGGTGAAAAAGGGGTCACAAAGAAGGTAAGACAGTAGGGAAACAAGCTTGGGATTTGCAGGAGGGATGTAGGTAAGGCCCATAGCTGCCCATTTCTTCATCAGCAACAGCTGTGCATATGTATGCAATTTGGTGTGACATTTGAAACCTTTCACCCCTGAGAGAGGTGTCAGGACAACAATAATACTTGTTGTACAGCCAATTGTAATTGATAGCTTCCATGTCCAGCAGACATGTGTGCAGAATGGGCAGCTATGTATGGGGCATAATTTTTTTGTGGGTACAGAGTGCCCTTTTTTTTTTTCAGGTGAGAGTGGTATGTCAAGTGAATGAAGTTGGTACAGCTGGGGAGGTAGGTTGGGTAGGTAAACAGACAAGACAAACAAGATGCATACAGGGGCGGTGTATGACACGTGTGGGGTGGATACAAAATTGACGGGGACGGAGGTTTGGATATCCAGAGCCCATGAGCCCACAGATGGCAACAGTGGAACTGATATCCCCACCCATAAGCATTTGCCACTGTTCCTTCACTGCCCAGGACAGGGCTGTGCTGGGGGCTGTGTAGGCCGGGCAACAGGCATGCCCGTAAGTTATGCCACCCGTGCCTCAAGCTGGAGTAGGGGCTTGAGAACAGAGTCCCGAATCTCCCTACGCACCACAGTCCGGTTGCTATGGAGGGTGAGTGGTGGTTCTCCTCTGGCCACACTTGCAGAGGGGGGGCGAGCCCCATCCCCTACAGCACTTCAACCCACAGGTGGCACAGGGCCACCGGAGGAGGGTCCAGACTCGGCACTAGTGCCAGATGCACTCGCCAGCTGAGGTGGGAGAGGTGGGTCCGCTGGAACCCGCCTTCCCTGTCGTCCTATGTTTTGCATTATGTCATGACAGTTTGGGTTAGTGACATATAATACCATTCACAATTAGTTGTAACAGCATGCATTAGTATTCTCATTAACCAAACACCCAGATATTCACACCATTGAACAGCGTGCATAACACATGCATAATTTGAACAGCAATACACAGTCCAACAACATGCAGGGTTAATTGATGGCAACAGGCCATCAGGTTTGGATGTATGAACAGGGCAGATGTATCAACAGACATGCAAATATATATGACCCAACAGGACAAACGTCCAGGGGTGTTAATTGTGATTGCACATACCATTTTCACGTGGAATGGGTTATATGTGGTTATAGGGTGGGGTGAAGAAAATAATATTAACATCTTCAAATACCAATACATATGCTGTACATTTCTAATAGCTACAGATATATACACACTACTGTTCTAACTACAGTTTCCTATATGATAACTATTTCAACTTGGTGATAGGACTGTTACTGCAACATCAATATACATTTTATTGTTCTTCATACACATTCATATCTAGCTTTGTTCAGCTACATCATCCTGCTACATTTGCTTTATATAGCTGTAGACAAGTGTGGATGTTTGGTATATCAGACAATCATACTATCTGCATATTGCAGACTAAGAGCAACATATCCAGATTTTGGGATACACATTCCAGATGCAGCAACTCTTTGAACAGATTTTGCTGTTTGGTTTTGATTCTCACATGCATTTCATTCTGTCTTGACTGCAGTATACTTTATTCAGGGGTTATTACTACTGTATTGCTGGATTCATGACACTTTCTCACACTCTCTCACTTGTTTTCATTTTACTATTCAGGATGGTACTTACTTCTAGGCTTTATTGACATGTTTTACCTGTAGTTATTACAATCCTTTCCAGCAGTCTCACTTCTGTCATGTTTCAGTATTTCAACAGGGATATATTTCACACATGTGATTTCATCATCTTCTGCAGCTATACTTTGTTGTGTACTATTTTCTTACAGGTGGGGCATTTTTATTTCAAAATTTATGTCAGACATTTTCATTTTTCTGTTTGGCTTACAGGCTGCAACACACTTTTGTAATCAAGCAATACTTGCAGACACTTTCACACTGTTACTTGCACATTTTATTCCTTAGTGACTACACTGCACTCTTTTGCTGACTGTCATACTTTTATATTTCTTTACAGTTACTGGTAGTGGATTACTGATCTGCCTGGTGGTGCAACCGCACCAGCCTATCGCCATAGGCTGTGCTGTTCGCAGAATGGACACCTGCAGCTGTAATATAAATGAAGTCATATTGGAATACACATCTCCATAATATCAGCTAGTTTAATTTCTTACATACATAATTAAATGTAACTTACTCAGTAGTGGGGCGTTGGGCATTTGCCGGGCCTCCTGGATCCAAAGGTTCAGTTGGTCCTGCTTGCATCTCTTCAGGTCCGCATGATGGTGACGGACCTGCTCACCAGACCTTGGAATCCCTGTGGCACTGGTGAGATCATGAGCCAACCGGTCCCATGCCTCAGCCCTGTATGCTCCCCAGAGGACCTGGCCCTGCATGAGTTGGGCCTCATGATTGTGGACTAGGAGCCAGACCATTTACCTGGACTCCTCAACGCCCCACCTCTGTGCTCGAAAGCAACTACCCTCTCCTACTCCTATCATTCTGCCTGCAGTTCAGTTCTACAATCGTTTATGCTGTGTATTCCCGCCTATGGGGCTTATATAGTCCGTTTTTCCCACACATATCTGTGATTGGCCATTTTGGAATTGTATCAACTTCAGTAAACCTGCATTGTCATGCTCCAGTTTGTATTCATTCCTATATATTAGCTATTATTGCATTTATAGGTACTGCTGTCATGGCTTAGTGGTTTGGTACCTTGACTATGGTGTATAGTATCCTGGGTTCGAACCTGGCCACTACTTTTTATTTTTTATGACTGTCTAGACATGCTGAGGAGTGTGTCTGTGTAAAGGCAGTTTTGATACGGCTTGCTCAACGTTGCCCGTTGGTTAGCTTGTTTGCGCGGTACGCAGCTCCGTGCAAATGGGGTACGCTGGTTTAAGCCTCATTTGGCTATCAGCACACATATTACGCTCAGCTCAGTTAGGGGCACATAGATTTAGCGTGTTAAACCACAGCTCAGCTACGGGCACTCATTTTGCACCAGTTAAACCACTGCTCACCTACGGGCAGATGCACTCACCCTGTTAAACTGTAGCTCAGCTATGGGCACATCTGGCATTTTTTATTGTTTTGTTACCTCACATTTCTTCAATATAAATGGGCTATTTCATTACATTTTACATAAAAT
The DNA here is from genome assembly GCF_019279795.1 of Protopterus annectens. NCBI lineage: Eukaryota > Metazoa > Chordata > Ceratodontiformes > Protopteridae > Protopterus > Protopterus annectens. The sequence goes on along the minus strand of NC_056729.1, from coordinate 148,938,217 downwards.
GTGATTTTATGTGTACATATTTGTCAGGGACTTGTTTCGTGCTTATTTTGCTAAAAATAAAAATTGGTGTTGTGGGGGCTCGAACCATGAATGCCTGCTCTTCAGCCAACATCTCTACCTCTACGCTATTGCTTCTTGGCTTACTTTGCATATTTAGTTCTTATATGCTTTCCCACTGACTGCTAACTGTAGCTGCACTACGGGCATGCCCGCGCAAACGAGCGCACTCACGGTTAAACATCTTTACAATTTTAAAAAAAATTATGTGATGTTCATTTGTAAATTTTATGTTCGTAGTCTGTGGGGACATGTGTTGTGTTGTGTTTATTCACATTTCCATGGACTCTGTCGTGGGTGTTTACTTTGGGCACTTTTACTCTTCTGGGGGCGTGTCCGCTTACAGGACTCGGCCTATGGACATGCCCCCTACTGTCTTACATGGACCGTGTTAGCCTTAGGTGTGATTCAGCATGCTCTCATGAATATGCAGAGCATGCTGACATCACTCCGTTTAACTGCAGCCTCCGTGTATGAGTTATAACTCTTACACGGAGGCTTCGTGAATCCTGCCCACTAACTTAATTTTGGTTTCTTCAGAGTCCATAGTGAGCCTCTGAACCACATCTGAATCGGATGTTTGTGTATTTTCTTGACTTTCATTGTTAGTAGATCTATAATAATCTAATGCATCATGTATTTGAAAATGTCTGCATTGATTTTATTAGTCTTCTTGTGACATTAGAGAGCTAATTTCTCCATCATTCCAGTGAATTATGCATTTACCTTTTTTTCTGTTATAGAAAAACATAACTCTATTCCAACATCAATTTATCATCATTGTCATAATCAACCCCCTTTTCCTTTTTATTTAATATGATTAAATCACCTAGAGCCAATGTTTACACTGCCCCTTTTTATTAATTTCTCAAACTTGATATAGGTAAATGGCAATTTAAATGTTTTTTTCAAACCATTAGGTAGAGCTGAAACAGCATGCTAAGTGCAAGGTGTCATGCCAGAATTCCCCGAGGAACATGAAAAAAAAAAAGCATTTGGCTTGACAGGCATAAACAAACAGTACTAACAATGAACAAGAGAAATGCAAGCATGACAAATGTAAATTGTAATCTGATTACTTGATATTTTCAGGAAAGTTAATATACACAGAGCTAAACAAGCTTAATTCTTTACATAGCCAGTCTCTATTGACAAAACAAGTAAGCCATTTGCTGCACATGTCTCTAGGCTCATTCAAGGCTTCTGCACAATTACAGTATCTTTGAAACAATGTATGAAAAATGCACTCATTTTTGATTTGACAGATAACATCAGAAAGTGTTTGTGTAGTTAAAATAAAGTTTAGATCTTGTGGTATCATGTTTCATTGAAAAGAGTAAATAATTGTCAGCCATTAATATATGTATGGTAGGCCTTGGGATAATTATAAGAGAAATGCAATGTGTAATAGAAAGTTGGATTCTATGGCAATAGAACATTCACAAATGTAGAAAAAAGCATTCTCATATTAAAAAAATGTGCACAAGCAACTAGCTAGGGGCTCATGTATATTTGTTCATATATAGTTTTGAAGAAAGATTTTAAATTAATAATTGAACACATTATTTTTTAATATTTTTATTGTGGATCATACCTCAATTACTTTGCTAAAGAATTCTAGATAAAGACTAAAATAATGAGGGTGGGGGACAAAAACCCCAAATTAGGGACAATTTTTAAACATTACTCTAATTCACTTAAAGAGTAACAGAACAACAGGTCTTCCATCAATTTGCATTTTCTGAATAATAAAAACAGTAAGTATGAAACTGTAATGTCTAGCATTATTGACTTAGAGTAATCCTCAGTAATTTTCCATAAAGACAAACATTTTACAAGGGACAGGGCAAAAATATGAAGTAAAATTGGTGCATTCTGCAAAATCAGGGTCAAATGAAAGGTAGATTGAGGATTTCAGAATGTAAAAAACAAAAAGTACAAAAGTACAAATAAAATACGTATCAAAACTACACAAAATCAGTCAGCAAATGCAAATACAAATATTATCAAACACATTTACTGAACACTGAAGATAACTATGCACTAAGCAATATTAGTATCACACTCTGTAAAAGAACACGCCTCAGTTTTTTAATGTTCATACCATAACCTTTAGCTTCCACCTTCCCCTTTCCTTTACTGTTCTGTATGTTACTTAAATACTTAAATCTGCATTTATAGCTGGCTCTGTGGTATATATAAATGGAGCTCTGACTATGACTTGGGTTCAGTTAGATGATTAAGCACTCATAGAACCTACTGGTAACTCAAAGAAATGAAAGAGCATTGCCTGTTTTACTAACCCCCAGGATAGGTGAGAGGGTGTGTCTCAGTGGTGCCGCTTCCATTAGTGCATTTCAGGTAGACATTGCAGAGTTTACTGCAGCTTTCTTGGGATAGGGCTACTTGAATGGGTTATGCTACCTGTATAAGCGAATGATATCACCATGTCATGTTCATGACATGCTCATGACTTAAATGTTTCCTCTGGCATGCAGTAAGGGTTAGGGTGCACAGCAATACATGTAGCCAGTCATACAGCAATGGAGCTAGCCTAACACCCACTTCCCTACACACATGAGAGGTGATACATGCCAAGGAAAGAGAGAGAGAGAGAGAGAGATTACTCATTTTATGAAGGGATTAATTAAGGTAGGGCAGATGATGAAAGAACTGGCAACAAGCTTGCTAGTCACTTGCAGACTGTCCATAATAAAATGTATTTTCACTAGAAGGACTGTATAACTGTTCAGTCACATGGCTTTCTAGTTATCATACATAATCTTGGCTCTCCCCAACATATGGCGTCCCTTCCCTTCTTATTCTTAATCTATTATTACCTCCTTCTACTTTGTCATTCCCAGTTAGCTGACCCTCCTTCTCTTCTTCATGTACTCTACTATTTCCCTTGCCTTCCCTGAATTTATTCACCCCTGTCACTGTCCTTACAACTTTTAACCTAGTTTTATAACAGCAGCACCACAAGCAGTTTCTGCACCTACTGAAGCTGTAAAGAGGTAATTGTGATCCACAGAACAGGAATAATGTGTGTGTCTGAACAGGAGGCTCCTATACTAATGTTGTGATTGTAGTACCTCTGAGTTTCCCTCTGCTCTGAGGTACAGTGGTTTCAGAGTTAGGATGTGTAGGTAACAGGAGTATGACAAGGGCACTCTCCCCAAGTTGCAGGTAGAGGGGGTTAAATTCCTTTGAAAAATATTTTAGAGATGTAAGAGCAAGCCTCAGAATTCCAATGTTTATATTTATTTATTTTGTGGCATATGCAGTTTAATTTTCAAAGTGCTGGGACTTTCCATATGAAGTCTTACACTTTAGTTAGGGAACCTCTACACCCATCTTACACTCTTCCTTCATGACTGTATCAATAAATCTGTTTCATACCACTGACTGACTATGTGTTTTTACATAACACTTACATGAAATCAACCATTTTTGATAACTGCACATCATAAACACATCTCAGAAAGGAAAGGTGATAACTAGGACTGCAGTTTTATTAATCTGGATTTAAATATAAAAGATTATATCTCAAGGCATTCGATAGGTACAAAAAAGAAAGAGGAGAGGAGAGACAAAGCAGAAAAAATTATGAAAGCAGAATGTGCAGAGCAGAGAGATCTGACTTTAAAAGAAATAGTGGTAGAGACTAGAAAATGCCCACTACTGCATCAGAGGAAATATTTCTGTATGACTGGTTCCTGTGATAAGAATAAAATAGTTATTTACATGCTGAAATTGCCGTAACTCTGACATAGCAATTTCTATACATGGTAATTATGTATTAATCAAGGTAAAACATAATAGTTAAAATAATTTAAAAAAGATTTATAGGGACTGCACTTGCAGAAGTATTAGAAACAAGGTTACATTAAGAAATAAGATATGTGTTCCAATATGGATGTCATAACACAATACTGTAACATGAATGTTTCCTTTGTTAGACTAATACGTTGCAGAATGCCAGCTTTTCTTTATATATATTGCATAACTTCCCATAGAACACTGGATACTCTTATGTAATGAATTTTATGGTCCATCTAATAACACTGGCTATTTGTTGGCATTAACAGATAAACTATTTCAAGGTTTTCATTGTAGAACATGTAACATCCACATTAGCCAGAGCTTTGATTCCAGTATCCCACTTTTAGAGAAGCGTTTTGCTATCTGCCATTTCATTTTTCATTATATCTGATAATGGTCCACCTTTTAGCATTGCTCAGTTTAGACAAATGCATTGTGATCAAGAAATCTGTTACAGAAGAATAAGCCAATTATGGCTTTTTTTTCAGGAAATGGTATGGTGGAATAGCTACTTGTTAATACAACAAACGTATAAGGATTGCCATGGTTAAACAACTATAGAACTAGTAAATATTGACTAAGTTGAAATAATAGGGGACTACAATATCTCCCAACCTGTTAGCAGAAGAAATCTGGACAAAGCTAAAAATAATGGAGAAAGAAAAGACCAAAATCAGAGACAGATTTTAAATATTGCAAAAATAACAGGCTTTGTCTTAGCGTGAATTTTCTGAAGGACAGAAAGTCTGAAACAAAAATGTCTGTTATTATTTAGTGATGAACAAAATCCAAATGAGCTCCAGGCAGGCAGGTAGATGGGACTCCAGATGTAACTTTAAATCAAAATGAGTATTATTTTGATTTAAAGTTACATCTGGAGTCCAGTCTACCTGCCTGCCTGGAACTTATTTGGATTTTATTCATCAGTCTGCCTTTTGCGGTTGTTTATTTAGTTATTATTATTTAGTGACTTTGATTATCAATGATTTGTTAGAAAATCACAACTTTGTATGAGGATCAGACCAAAAAATAAAGCAAACGTGGATATTCCAGGAGAATCTGGACAGTTTAGAGATATGACCAATGAAATAACGTTTACGTGTGAATTCAGAAGCAAGTAGCTTCACTTACTGAGCACAAGACAGATGATCTAACATAAAAGGAAATTTTGCCCAAAATAGAAATATGAAGAAACATGCAGACGCTTAAACATAGGTAGAGCAGTATATCTCTTTTAGAAAGGACTTTATCCTCCACTAAAACAAGTGAGCTAAATTAAACATTCACTCTTATACAGCCTAAAGTCACACTATGGAAATTAAAAAAGGTAATTGATAACTTTGAATAATGTATCTTTGGTTAAACCTTACAGTGAGGATTTTGACAATTTGGAGTTTGTATGCAGAATATTATATACCAAAGGAAGGCAATAATGACATTTTCCATCTTTCAATGAAATGTTTACTGCAAAACTGAAGTTGATTAACACTGAGAGAGAGATGTGTTTATGTGAAAGATTTTATTTTCCATAAAATAATCCAAACATCTCTCTTTACAGGTTCCAGATGACTGATGTATGTGAATTTGTAGCTCTCTGTGCACAGTAATTGTATGAGCTTTAAATAAATATGATTTATCCTATGCAGTATACAAAATACAGCAAATGCATCTCCAAAGTATCTGATCAGAGTTTTGCCCTAGGCACCAACTTGAAAGTGGCACTGAACTGGTTGATGGTATGAACATATGACATTGCTATTTCTTTTATAGGCAGCACTAAGTTATTAGGTTGCAGATTGATACCTTTAAAAAGTATGACGGTTTACAAACTATCATTAAGAAATCATAGTCACTTATAGACAGTGTGGGGGGGTACCAAACAACTGTATTAGTTGAGACAAATGGAACTGCTGCTGCTGTTCTGTATCTGATTTGAAAGATGTTCCAATACTTTATTGAAAAAGCTAGAGTTGAATGACAAGGAAATGTCATGAAAAGTATAATCATGTTTGAGTTAACTCAAGTTTTGATATAAGTGCTTGCAAAGTATGGACATACAGCTGAATATTGAGTGAAAACTTAGTCTCTGGAAAAGCTACAAACTTTGGATGAGTAAGGTAGCTTTCATGCAACACCTTTCAGGATGTGCTCTTCCCCAATGAGTAACGCTGTAGGTGTGCAATTAGTTAAGCTGGGGAAGTATAAGCTTTTTTATTGTTACAATGAACAAGGAAGACTTTTGCATAGCTAATGCTTTTGAAGTTGATGATTCATGCAACAAACCAGGAGGTTTTCCATACCTTAGTTCTGTTCAATAATTCATGGGGTCATTTATTCCTATATACTTTAAAGATTCTTGAACAGGGACAAAGACTGTTCAAGCTACCTAATTACTTGAAAAAATAAACCACTGTATGAATACAAACAAAGCACTGAACTGAACCTTTATGCACAGTCTTGCTTTTATGATAATACGAACACCTGCCAATATACAGTATTAGCCCCTTTCCAGCTTAGACTCTTTATATTAAACTTTTGGGACAAAATAGCATTTCATTGTTTACTGGCACTAGTCCATGATAAGGCAGCTTCTGTAGCACTGGAATACAATCAGTCCCAATAATGCAAAATTTCAGAACTATTACCTTTGTCAGCATTATTCAGTTGATCAGTTGCTGAGGTGGTTTTCTAACTCTCTATGGCTTTTTAGTTCTGGTGCTGTTTTTTGTGTTAAAGGGTCATCGTTTTCATTATTTTTCATAAAAGTCTCTTGTGTAGAATCACGAAGCACGTCAGTACTGAAAATTTACACAAGCTTTTAATTTGGCAGAATGGCACAGCTACTGTCTCAACCACAAACAATATTCTTTTCTGTTTTATCTAGTCAGAGCATTTCTGTAAGACATTTTTCAATCATCTTATTGACCTCATCTTAATAGTAGACCTGTCTTATCCTCAGTAGTTCCTGGAATCCGTGTTGGACCTCCACTTGTTATCTCAGAGATATGCCATGTCATCTTTGTTGAAGGAGCCCTACTGGAACTTTTGCAAGTACTGTTTGTTTTGTATAGTCTAGGAACAACCTGGTTTCATCACATCATTCTTGTTCTGATATGTCTGCTTAAAAACAGATCTCCAGGTGTCTGTCCTGTAGTACAGTACTGAGTTTCTCAGTACTGTTATAGGAAATGTGAAATGTTATCTTTGGTTTCCATCATGGCATCTGATATTTTTTCATACCTATTTTGAAGGTTTGTATAAATCTCTCTGCTAACCTATTTGTTGCTGAATGATCTCGTATAATAATGTAATGGACTGTTTCAGTTTGCTTAATAAGATGCAATACTTTTGATTTAGACTGGGATAGTTTATTAATGACAATACATGCTGACAGCCCATAAGAAATAAATAGTTTTGTCAGATAAATAATGGTAGCTTATGATGTGATTTCAGAGAGTATAAAATACTTTACCTTATTCCCTCCAATGGAACTCTGGAAGTTTGCATTGTAACTTCCAATGACTTTTTAAAAGAATCAAATTATGCTCTTACATTTCAAACAAAATGTTCACGTCTCTGGAAGAATACAGGTTACTAAAGAGGTATAAATGGCAAACTGTGCAACACACACTATTTATATAGTGGTAGTATTCTTTACGTTCTAGGTCTTAAACTGGATTTTATAAGTCTCAGTGCACACAATAACTATTAAGTTTGTAATATTTTATAAACAACTTACAATATCTTAGCAACCACTCAAACTAGATACATACATACTGTCAACTGCATGTTGTTTATACAGCTGAGAGCCGTCTGTGCTACTTGGTTGTTGAAATATTTAGGAAAAACATGACATTTATGACAATATAAATAAATATTATATGAACAAAAATTAATCTCTCTTTACCTGCACTAGAAAGAGGTCAAATGTTAATACAGTTGTGTTTGCCACTCTTTTAGCTTTGCTATAAAATATTTTAATACTTTGTTTGTGGCACAGTTTAGAAATTATTAATGCAATGAACAATTAATATTTGCTGCCTAGAGGCATCAGTGAGATGTAACTGTAGAAACACCTGGAGGTGTCACTTAGCTGTAGTGAGTTATTCCATTTTGGATAAGCAACCAACATTCTCATGGATGCACTGTTTGTAAATGTGTAACTTTTTTTCCAACAAACACTATGAAATTGCCTTTGGTATAAAAATTATTATTTAGGCATTTGCTGCTCCATCTGACATGACAAACAAGCCTTGCATACATTTTCATTTAGTCAACAAACATTGAATACCAGACTGTCCTTCTAGCTAGTGCAATCAATTTAATAATGCCAGGGTGATCTGTATGGTGTTCTTTCAGTACAAAATGCCCCATAAGATATTATATATTTTTCTAATGAAAGTTCAAATCTTTCCCTGAAAAAAAAACAGACTCTCATCAGCATTGTTTTCTGGCTGAATTGGCCATCTTTTCATCTCAAAACTTACCACTCCTAACCTATTTGTTGGTGACGTTAAAGAAAAGGCAGGAAAGGTTGCCAACTTTTCAGGTGTTGAAAGTGTGACACAGGAGGTTTGGCCAAATATACAACAATATATAACATCATAGCGGTTGTGGTCAATTCAGTGCTGCAATAAATGTGGAGAAAATAAATGAATGACACCACTGAATTCTAGATGATCTATGGCACAACTTAAGAGTTTTTTTCACAGTCTGGTCCAATGATTGCCTGAATAAAAATCACAATAAATGAAATGAATTCTGTCTATTTTTTTTTCTTTCAAAGAAGAAATATGTTGTGTCCGGTTAATCTTCAAAGATGACAAAATAGTAATTCCCAAATAGACTGAAAACACTTGACAAGATATATGAATCATATCTAGGAATAGTACATTTCAAAGAAATAGCAAGTTAAGTTAAGGTGTTTTTTTATTTGTGTGCTCATTAAAGTTGTTTTTGCTATCTGGTGGACCCTCCAGTGCCTTATTTCTTGGTTATTCATTTGTATTTAGACACTTTTTCCACCTTTTTATCTTTTAAAGAGCAAGTTATTTAATGTAAACAACTGCCAGGGGTATCATCACTTCTAGACTCTCTTGTTAGCGCAAGGACTTTAGATCTGTGATTCTGCTGGTTGCAAACTATTGGGGTCTTTCCAATAGATTAGTGAGATACATTCTGAAGGGGGCATTTGTACTTGATAAATAGTCTGATCAGTGCTAGATTATTACCACATACCCCAGGCAAGAATTTACTGTCTTCCATTTAAATTGCCAGGTCTAGTTTTGATAGGATATAGGGTACTACTATCTTTAATATGCACAGGGAGTTTATTCCAAAGACAAGGTAATACATTGGGTTATTAAACTTCCATGCCAGCTGGTGTTATTGATTTTGCAGTGAAAGTTAAAGTATTTAGTGTGAGTGTTAACAGAACTTTGGCACTGCAAAGGTGAAAGAGGTAAAAAAAATAGTTGGAACTTGTAGTTTTCAAAATACTAAATACAAATCTCCCCACAGTAGTCTCTATGAGGCAGATCAGATAGATAGTGTTTTTTGTCTGTTGAGGCATCTTAGATTGCATAGTCCAGATGGATGTGTGTTAGTATCTCAACAGCTGTAAATATTAACAGATGAAATGTCAAACCCCAAATGTTGATGCCAGAAATGTCTACATACAGGGATAAGTGGAAAGCTGACATTGTGTGATCGCAGTACAGCAGAGATTGGGGAATTGACCCTTTCCCCATTGTAGTGCAATCAGAGTTAGTGTGTGTGTATATATATATATATATATATATATATATATATATATATATATATATATATAATTAGCAAGGCATGTGGAGGTGCAAGGGGGCTTGAGTCCCTGCAAAAAAAAATATTTTTGCTATTTTTTTCATCTTCGACATTATGGATGTCTTTCTTTGTCATTTGACTTTCAAAACATTTAATAAAATGACATGAATCAGTCCAGATGTCTTCTTGGTCAGAAACCTTTCTAGTCTTTATATATTTTTACTATAAAGCATTCAACAGCACTAAACCATTAGTTACTATTTTAAGCTTTGAATGATATTTTCTTGCTAAGATGGGATGGATTTATTATCAGACCTTCAATAATAGCAGAATACTAAACTATCAAACATCCTTTTTCAGTCAAATAAGGAGATGCATTTGCTGAGTATATTGTCAAATAAGATAGCAACAGGCAAGTTTGAAGATCCTGAAGGCTGCCTATCTTCTTCATGGCTTATGTAAAAGATCCCGTTAGCCTTTTTTCAGGAAAGTGGTCGTACAGTACAAGTTTCTCAACCATTCGTTCTACAGGTATATCTAATACCCCTGGTAGTAAACATGTTGGAACGTCTGCATTGAAATTTGTAGTTCTTTTAGAGGTTTGTCAAGTGATTCAGACACTGAATTTTGTTTGATTAACATGCTTCCTTACAGCTGAACCATGGCCAATAAGCAACCATAGAATAAGACAATGATCATGAACAACTCAATGAATCCAGGAATCCACTATCGGTTATATGTGTAACTCTTTACTAAACCTTCACATCTAGGAGGAAAGTGTCTCACTTGTGTATGTTATTGAAATCTGTTTCTGAGTCCACTTTTTTCTCAGATGTTTTGATTTCAAGTCTTCCCAAAACTAAGTCAAACTTGGATTCGTCATTTAAGACGTAAGCATTTCTGCTGGACACAAACCTTTAATCATATGGGGCTTTAATTTTATAGCTGAGAAAGAGCTGTGGCAGTCTTTTTTCCACAGCTTTTTTTTATTTCTCTTATTGCTACTTTCAAATTCTGCACAACCTTATTAGAAGAGTCATTAGAAGAAACACTGGGCCATGCAGTTGTTTGAAAATGTTATTTCTTTTCATAAAGTTTGCAAATTCCATAGCTGTGTAGCAAGTTACATTGTATTAGCATGCATGGAATACCATATACAGGTTCATATGCAAATACTAAGCTATCAAAATGTAGAGTATTACAAGACTAGCCAATAGCCATAGATCATTGTACTTTTTATCTTTGAGGTAAAGACCTTAGCCATTATGCCAACCATTCTTTTATATAGTAAATGTTTTCTTCATTTTTTCAGTGGTTGTATATCAAGTAGAAGAAGTTATGGCATAATTATTCATTCAATTTGAATGAGCATCTGTCATACCTTCAATATTATCCCAAGTAATGGATTATGTAGTTAACATGCAGTCTAGAGTATTGTTTTTCGGGCCATCATCATGACCTCTTAATCATGAGTATAAAGTGCATTTAGTGGTGATTTTACTGTTTACCTGATAAATATTATAGATACTTACTTCATTTTCTATACTTATAGCTTTGAAAAGATACCACCCATATGATCTGGCTAAATAAAGTATTCAGGATGAACTTGAATTGGAATCATGTTAATATATTGGCAACAATTACACTGAACTCCAACAAAGAGAAAATGTTCCACCAAAATCACTTTTGGTGAATACAAAATATTTTTTGTAGGGGAGTAAGCCCCATTTCACCGTTCATGTGTGGGGGGTAGCCACTACACCCCTAAATTTAAATATACCAACTCTAAGGTAACACAACAGCGGAGAAAAGAGGATTCTCCATTATTGATGAAATTGATTTTCATGAAACATTTTTGGTTTAATCCAGAAAAAGAAGTGAATTCCGCTAAAGAACACTCAGCCGAACAAAAAACAATGTAAATATTGGAAGAGCGTTGCACCACAGGTATTAGTATTTCATCTGAGTATTCAAAACTTGCTAGACAACCAAAATGGCAGAAAGACAGCTTCAAAAGAACAGCTTCAATAACAGGCTTTTACCATGTTGAGTCCACAATATATGAAATATAGAGCTTAGCTGTTGTAAAAGTCAAGTGGCATTGTAATTCCACAACTTTAAAACCTGTGCATGTCATAAAAACAGAAAAAAATGAACATAAAAGTGAAGAACCCTTCTGATGTAAACAATGGACAAGTGCTTTTAGCTTTTTCAAGCCTTCTTCAGATCCAAATAGGTAAGCTGGGTTCAATGTTTAAAAGTTGGTATCATCCAATGAAACACCCCAGTGAATGATGAATGTTAACCAATCAAGTTAGTCCATTGGTACACACCTCCATAGCTTGAAGTTAAAACTCTTCATCCCAAGTAATGGATTATGTAAACAACATGATAGTTTGACATTTCTAAGACAGACTCAGACATATTTTCAGAAGGAATATTAGTAAAATATTTTAAGTAGGTTCTGGTTAAAAGAACAAGCTCTGCATAAAAGCCAAGATTTTGAGAGAAAAAGGTGAAAAATTAATTTTTGGTTTATTGGGGTCTCCAGAATTATTGTCTATGAACCAACAGGCTCCCTTTGATGGAACACTCTTAGTATTAAATATTGATCTTGTGAGTGCACTATGACTCTAGAACCCCACATTAAACAGCTATCTCTTATATCTAATGCTACTTTTATGGCATGCTGTGATAAAAACATTAATTCAGTTATAAGCAAACAGATTTGTGTTAAAGTATAGGCACAGAGATAAAACACAGTTTTTCAGGAATTGTATTGAAATTTGTAGTCGCATAATAAATGAATCTTATTTTAGAGAAAGAAAGGATAGTGACAGTGAGAGGGCAATGATGCAGTAATGCAGAACAAATAGAAATGGCGAGTACTGAAACAATGAGTAGGAGGTTAAAGGAAAACTACGTCCTCTCCTATAGTTTAACTCAATCCTTAGGTTTCTTTTCTACCTACAGTATGGTTCCAGTATTGTGTATGTCCCAGAAACCTGCTTGTACTTTTTACAACTTTTATTTTCATGTATAGGAATCAAAGGAAGGGAATGCCTGTCTACTTTTTTTAAGCTTAACTTCTCGCATACTTTGCAGAGTAATTCGTCTCTGCCTGCATGATATATCATAGACACAGTTAAATTGCAGTTAAACCTATCAGGTACTGCTGTCAACCTTAGATGGGCAATTGATCCTACTAATGTCAGGAACACAGCAGCTGATAAAAAAAAGACAGAAAGCTGTGGAACTATTTTCCACTGTTTTTATTGCAGAGTGGAGTAGAACTTAACACTCCCCTTTCATAACAAAACAAAGCAATTGGTTCAATCAGGGGACAGGGATTTAAAGACAGTTGTCACCTCTTCTGACAGATTGCATAAGCAGCAACACAGTACTGAAATGCTAAGCTTTAAATGTTGGTTATTTAGAATAGTTTACATGTTAAGATAACTTAAATGTAGTATGAAAGACTTTTGTGACATTCAGAGAAAAGTCAATAAATATTTTCCTTGTAAAGTATCAACACATTTACCCCTGCCCCAGCACACACAGAACTGCAGAGAGTGACAATTGGTAACCCTATCGGGTTCCTATCGCATGATCGAAAATTGTAAATGGTGAACACGTATTGAGTGAACCTGATTGGTCGAAATGTCACGCATGTAACACGGAAATCACCGTAGGGAATATTTTTCCTTTACTTCAATGCAGTGCGATCTTGAAGTAGGAATATTTAAGTAGCGGGGGGTATGGGTGGTGCAGCCCCCCCACATGGGGATGCAGGTGGGCTTGGCCTCCTGCCTACAGCGTTTAGGTAAGTATAGTTTTTTTATTTTTATTTTTTTATTATAGTTTCAAAATTTCAAACATCGCTCATGTGGTGTCGACCATATGGTGTTCAATGTTTGAAACTTTCAAAAATATAATATAGACCCACCCTATCAACTAGGTATACTGATACTTTTCACACAAAGGTCTTTTATTCTTTTTGGTGATATTCTTCCAAAGGTGGTTGCATATCTATACACACAGATGCATGGTAAGAGATTCCCACTGACTTTAAGCCAACCCTTACATTGTTAGAGTGGATGAGCATTTTGTAGTTCACAAAGGAACTGTGACCATTGATGGCAACCATAATATACAGCTGAATTTACTTTAACATATGTTTACTATGTGCTCTTACATCAAAAACATTAAGAAAAGGAAATCAGAAGTATTTAACTGTGTTTAAATGTACACACACACACACACACACACACACACACACACACACACACACACACACACACACTCTTAGATGTGCATTTAAACACAGTACTGCATCCCACCTATACTGTAGTATTCTACATGCTACATACATTTTATACACACACACACACACACGCACACACACACACACACACACACACACACACACACACACACACATTCGTGTGTGCATTTATGTATAGACACACACATATACTCATTTGTTTTTCTTTAAAGGGCATGAAGTACATACAGGCATAAAATCTAGTTCTCTGTTTTACACACATACACACACACACACACACATATACACAAACACATACACACATTTATACATATATATATATATACACACACACACACACACACACACACACACACACACACACACACACACTATATATATATATATATATATATATATATATATATATATATATATATATATATATATATATATATATATATATATAGATATATACACACACACACATACATACACACATATTTGTGTGCAATATGGGTACATACATTTCATTATTTATAATAAACTTAACACAGTAGAGGTAAACATTATTAATATATACATTATAGTAAATATTGCTAATATCTTTCTTATTCACTGTCACACACTGGTTATATTTTGCATGTGCAATCTTTGTCACTGTCTTTATGTCAGTATTTTTTCTTTGTATTGCTAAGTGCATTTATTACTTGTTATTATTTTTGCTAATGTAGCCTGAGTTGTGGCTGAAAAGGGTCCTGGGACTAATTTACTTTTGTGGTTACCAAAGTATAAATAAATATGAAATAGAAAAAAGGGGGTTGAACATGAAAGAAATAATTAAGGAACTAGTAAAGCACATTTTAATTCTGCATCATTCTTGAGAGAGAAAAAACTTTCCACTGAAGGCATTGGAAAAGAGCAGACAGGTATAGTTTGGAGTCCTAGTACTTGTCAACTGTAAATGTTCAGCAAGGATCATTTACTGCATTGAGAGTTTTCACACCTCAGCATGAGAGTGAGTGGGAAGGTCTGCCAATTATTTTAGAACTACAAAAGAATCCCTTTGCAAAAGCCTGCTATTAACATACTTTCTTTTGTTGGAAGTAGCTAACAGCTATTAATAGTATAGAACAAGCTCTGATATACACATAAATGAGGCTTAGTCAGGGAAATATAGAAGTAGCTCTGTTACAGCAGGGATGTTTAGATGACAGTGCTTCACATTCCTGCAGCTCTGTCTTAATGGCATGAGAAAACAACACCACTTCCTTATATCTAGTATGACTCATGTAAAGAAGACTTGAAATGTATTCTGGGAAGAAGGAATGAAAGCAAGTAATCAAGATCACATTACCAAGGCAGGCCCCATCATCTGCCATTTTGAGGGAAACACATTAAAATTGTAAAAGAGGCACTTTGAGTGATTTTGAGGCATTAAAATATCTCAGAAAACAAGAGGCATTAAAATAGCTCAGGAAAGCAAGATGCACTTGGAGCATTTTGAGGCATTAAAATAGCTCAGAAAACAGATAAACAAACAAAAAAGATACAATGAAAATAAAAAACATGTTTCTTGAGTTCTAAGGTGGAGCTTTCCTTTATGTTAGAATGGAGGTTAGGTGGGTTGGTACTGAGGTAGCTTTCAGTTGTTAATCTGAAATTGGTTTCACTCATGAATGTATTTGAGGTGCTTTGGTAATTTAGTTCTGAAGTTCACATACTTTTCAGTATTCAGTTGAAAAAGTAGATTACTCTAATTTACGGTATTGTTTTGCAAAAACTTTTTTTTACCAAGTACTGTGACAAACAAACAGAAAATGTACAAAATGCTGCTCATCTCTTCCCACAGATATGTTGACAAAACAGCTTAATTTAGCATAATTTAAAATAAAAAAAAATCTGCAAAGAAAAATAAATACATAAACAAAATGGATAGAAAAATCCAACTGATCTGTTGAAACCAACTCCCACCAAAATGTATCTCTAAGTGTGCCATTTTCATTATACCAATCTGATCATCTGAGTGACTTAATGCAAATATGTGTTTGACAAAGAAACAGCCATACACGATCACAGTCACAACAGCTGCTTGCAATTCCATA
Source organism: Protopterus annectens (assembly GCF_019279795.1). Classification (NCBI taxonomy): domain Eukaryota; kingdom Metazoa; phylum Chordata; order Ceratodontiformes; family Protopteridae; genus Protopterus; species Protopterus annectens. Next base: position 148,922,167 of record NC_056729.1, on the reverse strand, counting down.
AAAATGCCCTGAGGATTATAGGTTCATAGGTTGGTACTAGGCTATCGGCCATAGGACCTATACAAGCCTAGTCATAAAAATTCCCTGGCTATTTCTTCCCACACTATTTACTTCCCTGGACCTCTGTCTAGCAGGGCGACTGAAGTGATCCCAGGGGTGAATTTCCTTTCTCCCATCCAATCATCAAGGTTCCTTTTGAAGAGGGCCAAAGAGGTGCTCTGCTTGACATGTATGGGCAGTCTATTCCAGAGTCTTGGGAGTCTCTGGGTCAGGAACCTATCCCTCCAGCATATTTTGTTTATTGTGATGACAAGGTTTAAATACCTGGAGTGTGTGGCTCTGAGAGATTGGGATTTCTTTAAGTGGGGCATGTCCAACAGCTCTGGGTTTGACATGGCCTTGTATGTTAAGCAGAGATCACCTCGGAGTAGACGATATGCGACAGAGTATAGCTGGAGTTTTTTAAGGTGGTCAGCATAGGGCATCTGCTTTAGGCCTGTGATTCTTTTAGTGAGGTATTTCTGTGGCCTTTCCAGTTGTTGCAGATGCCTTGAGAGGTACATACCAAATGGGGTGTTGTATTCTATAATGGGTCTAATGAGGGATGAGTACAGTGGGACAATGACCTCCTTTTTTCTGGATGAAAAGCCCTTAGTGATGAGGTGTGCCACATAAAAGGATTTCCTGACTGTTGTGGCGATGTGGTTATTGAAGGTGAGGCCACTGTCCACCTGTGTCGCAAAGTGTCTTATCACACTTTTGGTGTTTAGTGTACTGCCACCTATGTGGTAATTCATGGGTACATGTTTTTTCCCAAAGGGGATAACTATACATTTCTTGGCATTGAGCTTCAGCCCATGGCTCTGGCAGCAAGCATCTGTTTCTGTAAGGCCCTTTTGTAGAGTATCGACATCATTTGGGGATTCAATAATGGCTCCCAGTTTGCAGTCATCTGCAAACTTTGTTAGCCAGAGTCCCTTAGTGTTGGCCTGTACTTCAGAGAAGTACATGCCAAACAAGAGAGGTCCCAGGACTGAGCCCTGAGGTACTCCAATTGTCACTTGTCTGGAGCTGGATTTGGAGTCAGCCACTTTTACAGTGTGGGTTCTGTCAGTAAGCCAGTTGACAACCCATTGAGTGACGTAGGGATTAATGCCCAGCTTAGTAAGTTTATCTATGATTCCAGAGTGAGGAATGGTGTCAAAGGCCTTGGCAAGGTCCAGATAGGCTGTGTGGACTGTCTTACCCTCATCCATTATTAGCAATATGTGTTAGTTATATTAATGCTGATGGTTATACTTAAGCCTTGGGCTGTGGTTTGGATTCTGCAGCTCCATATTGAACTAAACATTCATGAGTTAGAACATAGTTAAATTAGCAGTTAAATTAGCAGTTCTACACAGTTAGTGCAGAGGAGAATACATTTTTGTGTTTGTTTATTTATTTACGTATATATGCATTTATTTATTTACATAGCTAAGGTAAGTAATCTATACACAAATGTCCCATTTTAACTATAACCTTATTTTATAACTATACTATGCCTATAGCTGAAGATTCAGTTATTCCATCACCTAAGTCCTAATTTTAAGTGAATTGTAGTAGGACATAATATACAGATATTAAGATAATGATTCTCACTGGGGACTCACCTGCTGTTTTGTGGGAAAAATTTTTATGGTAGTACTAAGGCCATAGCCAAGCTGGCATCATATTGTAAGATGTTATGAGTAGATGAGGAGATGTCAATGTTGGGGAGGGGTTATATCATTTAGAAATGTTACTAAACACATGCAGCCTGCCTTTAAGGGCCATCTCTGTAGGGTTAAGTCTCAACTGCAACACAATCAAGTAGGGTAAAATTGTACTTCTCTCCCTGAACTAAGGAATTTCTCGCATAGTAGGGCCTAAATAAATGCATTGCCTTGCTTGTAAAGATAAAAATCAGATGTGTCCTCCTCCTATGGTGGAAGCATTAAACAAGCCATGCACTAATATTCATAATCACTTGCTTCCTTATACCCTAACTTTGTTCTCAGATTTTACCTGAAATGCAAGAATATTTGCTTCAGGTTTGTTTATAGTCTCAGTTAAAAGTTGTTTCAGCATGCATCATCATATCTAAATTGGAATAAATGATAGCTTATTCAAAAATCCAACAAAACATCTTTTTTAAGTGACTTCTCTTTGGAAATCTACAAAGTTAACAAGGACTCGGTTTTCCTTTATATGAACCAACAATGACTGCAGCTATCTATTTCTTACTTAGGGTGAGAAAATAAGGAAAAACTTCAATCATCTGAAGCTGCAACTGTTTTTTTTTTTTTTTTTTTTTCATTTGAGGGTTGCATTCTTGCATTGTTTCTTGAATGTTGCTCTTATTTTGTTACAGTTTGGCTTATTTTGAATGCTTGCTTTACTTTTTTTTTAGAGTTTTCAAAGTTCCTGGCTGGGGCAGTTATCAAATATTTGTTTTACTTTTACTGAGTGATTGCAAAGGTATTGATTCTAGCTGATTTGTGAGAAGAGATGAGAAATAGATGTTCTTACTCTGAATAAGAACAGGAAAAGGTTTAATCACTGAAGACTGCTGCTGTTGTGTGACTATTTTGTATTCTCCTATCCACCCACCCAGTCTCTGATGTGTTTTTAAAGTCAGTGGTTCTTGAGTTGCCCACCCGTACTGTAAATTTCACTTTTTAATCTCCTCCCAGTCTCATTTGATCTCATCTGGTCATATTAGTGACTATTAAAGGATACTGGGAAGGCTCTCCCCTTAGACTCTTAATGCCCTTTATTTCACCTCTTCTCATCCACATAGTGCACACTACTATGCATATTAACCCCTTTTTTCCATTTACTTTTGGTCATTCGAGGGTCTGCAAACTACTTCTCTGAAATCAATTTAGTAGTTTGGCTTTGTTCCTGTTTAGAGAAGGAGCAGAGGGACTTTAATTCCTTGCTTTCGTAGAGAATACATGCCAGTGGAAAGCCCAAGAACTGCTTTTTAGGAGTACTACTGCTTTGCTACTAGTGAGAGAAGTCAGTCTCTGATTGGCTACTACGTGTGGAACTTCTCTGATTGGTATGGTTTAATTCTGGACTTTTTTGCAGATTTGCTTTCTTTTGTACTGAGCTGCTGTACATGCTTTCCAGGGAATCAACCGCTAGATTATAACAGGTATATGGATCCCAACAAACTTTTTTGGTGAGAAAAAGAGCAAAGGCTCACTGATTCTTTGCTGCTGGGAGCTGCAGGGAGCCCAGCATTAGTAGCCAGGTTGCATCTAATATGTGAAATACTACAAATCATTATTCTTGGTAGACGTAACTGTCTTTTCACTAAGCACTGCCAAATTAGCTATCATTTATCCTAACTTCAGAGCATTTCTCTAAATACTTCATTCTTACATTTTATGGGTCTTCTATACTAGTCTCCATACAACACCTGAGTACTGTGATGTGCCTTAGTCCTATACCCTCTGGCAGCATGGCCCAACAGTCTGCCCTCAACTCATCAGTGACCAGTCTAATCACATTAGGTGTTCTAAGGCAGTGTAGCAGCTGCCTTATGCTTACCAACTGTTCACTGCTTCTACCAATTTATAGAATAACCCACAAGAGATGTAAGTATTTAAGAAACATGGAGGCAAACATCTTGCATCCACTCACTAACAGTAAGCATTGTATCTCCACAGCACCACATCAATCACAATGTACCACTAGGCCCAGAAGATATGCAGAAGCAATAAAGAATATTTGCCTAAGCCTCCTAGAATACCTTCTAAAAGATTTCTAGCCTCCAGCAGATAAGGCAACACCTACTTCTTCTCTACCCACATGTACTCTAAATCTGATCAGCTTACCCAAGGGTCACCACAAAAGCAAAACTAAGCCCATTAGGCCCACTAAGTCTGCTTGCACACAGGGAAATGTCTTATTCATAGTTGGTGTAAAGATCCATGATATCACAAGGGCTCTTAAACCAGACAAATACGATTGCAAACTTGTGGTGTCACATGTAACAGTGAATGACCTTAAGTGCAGTACTGAGAGGAGAGGGACATACAGACAGACATGCTGGAACTTATTATGCACGTGTTACATCAAGGAAGGCACTGGACTTAAGTAGTATCTTGCCTTCACCAAGAATGATGCCTAGATACCAAGACAAGATAATTGGCTAAATAGCTGGAGTAATTGTAAGGGGACACAGTATGTGTCAGCCATGGATGTGAGGGTAGATAAGACTTCTCATCTGGCCATGGATAGCTGACAGCTCTCATATTAGGGCTTCCACACACTGACAAAAGCTTTTGATAGTCACATTGTGCTTTTTTAGGCAGAATCCTCCTACTTGACATTCCTACAGAGCAAACTCAATCCTAAACCTGGACAACATCATACTGACACTATTCAATGTCAGGAGTTTAAACAGAAGGATGCCTGAACATGAGGGCTTTTCGCACCGTTAACAAATTCATATTTGTGTAGTTAATGTTACTGGCGCATGGTTTCAATGCAATGACAGTACTGTTTTTATACCAGGGTTCAGGGCTTATCATCTCTTCAAGTGGGGAGTATTTGTTAGGAGACATCATCACCTTATGTCAAACTACCCATGACACTAACTTGGAGCTCCTAGTGATCCAAATCATTGTTAACCAATCCAACTATAACTTCATTGCTAGTTATAGATTGTCATCAATGTCTCCCAGGGATCATGGAAACAACCTGAACACAACTGAAGGATTAAATATCAAACCAAACATGTTATTGCTATGGAATTTCAATTACCCAAGCATTGAGTGGCTCACTTACACCTCTAAAATGTATATACTCAGCATATCCTAGACTTTGCTAATGTCAATGTACTGGAAGAAATTACAAAACTATTTACTAGATGTTCTAAAACGCTTGAACTGGTACTAACCTAGGTGCCGTCTGTATCCCACCCCACATCTCGCCATCCCTTGCTAAGTCTGATGACAAGTTACATTCTTTGTCAGGTCTAGTGTACCATGCCATCACCAAATGAGACTATATTTTGGGACTTCACCAGGGAAAACCTTCTTCAGCTTGTAAAATAACTATGCAAAATTGCCAATAATCTCCTGCAATGTAACTCAGTTGAGAGTGACTTTTACCAGCATCAAAACAGCTGCATATAAATGTCAGTACCTACCTGCCCTAATTGTTATAAACTCAGGAATAAACCTCTGTGATGGAATTCCCAAATTAAGAAACTGTATAACAAAATAAGAAATATAACGAAAAGTTGTAAGAAATCCGCATCCCCTTATTTCATGACCATAATGACACATGGAAGCAAGGAACTCAAGAAAGTTATTAGAAAGTATAAAGTGAGAAAGAGCCCAGGAAACTACAGTTCTCTCTTCACTTATGTCACTTATGTCAGGAAATTAAGAATAATGTTCAACAATGCACCAAGCTTGTCTATAATAATATCAAATATTCCAATTCAACGATATAGCCAATATATTAGTAGACACATTTAGTGCTAACTTTCTCCACCTACTCACATTGTTGTCCTCAGTATGTGTGAACATTTAGTTTCCCCTGAAATTACCTTAGAACAAGTCTTAGAATCCATCTATAAGGCTAAAAATAATACTTCCATGGGACCAGAAACCATACCAGGCTGTATTTTCATCAGTATCAAGAGTACATTCTGAGCATGTACTTAAACTGTTCAGTCTCAGCCTATCCACAAGGTTTGTGCTTCTTAGCTGAAGAAAAGCTACTGTGACTGCCCAGTACAAGGGTGGCCACTTTATAGACCCAAGTAATTACAGGCCATTCAACCTCATCATCCTTGTACACAGAGCCACTGAATGACCATATCATAACTCATTTATACTACCATTTTTATTCCTTGGCCACTTGGTTCAAAACTGCTTTTTTATTTGTTCAGCAGACAATATTTACTAATGAACTATAGGAACCACTGCAGCTGGCCAATGACATAACTGAATGGACTTGATCACATCTCCACCTAAGTCATAAGGTGTGGGAATTTTTAATGATGTATGTCTTCTTCAAAAGCAGTTTGTTTGGAAGAATGCTACTTTCAGGTTGATATTTTTATTATCAACAACTAAACAAGTCCATAACACATTTGACAATATTATTGCAGTCTTGGAAGCACTGAAGAAAGCCTGATTGGCATTTATTTTGCACTTTGTCAATGCCTTATGTCTTCAGATGTAAGAGTCGCCTACTGTTCTGTGAGTATGGATATTCATGTCTGGAATTCCATCTTAGCAGCTGTAGATAAGCACCTTTTTGCCAGTACATCTTAGCCTACATACTAATACACAGATAAATATAAAGGAAAAGTACAAAATAAGCAATACATTCATGACCCAAAAAAATTTACAGAGAATTGGGAAACAATGTAAAAGGAATTGAAAGACCACCAAAAAAAGAAGAAATAGATACATTTTGGAGAAGTATGTATTTATGAAGATCCTGTGGAACATAACAAAGTTGTTGAATGGATAGAAGAAGTAAAATAAACAATAAGAAGTTTAAAGGTACATGATATGAAATGGGATGAAGTAACAGGCAGAGAGATTGAAACAAAGATAAGAAAAGCCTCCAACTGGAAAACCCCAGGCCCAGATGCAGTACCTAACTTCAGGTTAAAAGAATTAACATCTTTGCACAAAGATTTAGCCATGGGTAAGAACTGTTTATATGTGCAACCCAAACAGACACCAACCTGGCTAACAGGAAAAACAATGCTCCTACTTAAGCGTGAACCTGCAAGCTACCCCTAAAACTATAGACCAATAGCTTGCCTTCTGATGATGTATAAACTATACACTGGAATTGATGCCGACAGAATTTATAGTCATTTAGAAGAAAACTCAATTATGGCAGTAGAACAAAAGGGTAATAAAGGAAAGTCATATAGAACAAAGGATCATTTGTTGTAAATAAAGTCATAGTGGAGAACTGTAAAAAGGGGAAGACTCTTGGCATGGATTGACTATAAAAAGCATTTGATAGTATCCTACATTCATGGATAAAAGAGTGCTTAAAATGTATAAGATACACCCTACACTAATCGACTACATTACAGTTACCATAAAACAGTGGCAGACCACTTTGCAATTAAGCCATGATAAAGGAAAATTATTATTCCTGGGATAAAAATTCAAAGGGGGAAATTCCAAGGTGACTCTGTCACTGCTGTTATTCTGTCTTGCCCTTAACCCATTAAGCTGTCTCCTTAACAGCTTAGACAATGGCTATAATTTGGCTCCTAAAAAACAACAAAGTGTAAAGACTTCTCCTCTTCTTCAATGATTTAAAACTGTATAGCTCATCAGATGAGGAACTGAAAGCACAACTGCAAGCTGTCAAAACTTTTTCAGATGATATAAGAATGTCATTTGGTCTTGATAAATATGCAAAAGCAACCCATAAAGCAAGAAAACTGCAACACCAAGAAAACATCAGTTTAGGACAAAAATGTGATATAAAAGAAGTTGAGCAAGAGGAAGTGTATAAATATTTTGGAAATGATGAATGATCAACAATAAAACATGAACAAATGCGAACAAAACTTAGTAAGGAATACTTTAGAAGACTTAAATTAATCCTGAAAACAGTGTTGCCATCTGGAAACAAAATTCAAGCTATAAACCAATTTGCTCTTCCTGTCCTAACTTACAGTTTTGGAGTGATTGACTGTCCCCAAAACATGTTGGATAGATTAGTCAGGAAAACAAGAAGGATGCTTTATGCTCACCAAGTGATTTATAAAAATCAGTGCATACCATGATTATATATTCCTCATTTCAAAGGAGGTATGGGCCTCCATGAAATTGATTACATGTATAGATCTGCAATCGTGAGACTGCACACATATCTGCTGACCTCACAAGACCCAAATGTAGCGAAAATTTTGAAATATGAGGAGAATAAATCTAAGATGACTTCTCTGCCTAATCTAGCAGAAGCATATCAACATCAAACAGGAATGGAAATCAAACCAGTAGTAGATAAAAATCAGGCAGCAACTGAATGTGCCAAAAAACAAAAGAAAGAATATAAGGTGAAGGACCAGATGAGAAGGCAAGTAATAATGCATAAATATAGTTGCAAGTAAAGAAAACTTCTGGAAGAACCTCATGTTGATCAGGAACGAATGCAGGAATGGTTAAGGAAAGGCAAATTTAAGCCAAGAGATGAAAGGTTAATATTGGTGGCACAATATAGTGGGCTAGGTACACGTTGGTTCACAAAGTCCATTGAACATGTGGGAGAAACAGACAAATGTAGGTTTTGTAAAACAAAAGTGGAAACAGTTGCACACCTCATTGCTGGTTGTGACATACTAATGACAGAAGGACTGTATGCTGAAAGGCATAATGATGTGGCAAGACTGTTGCACTGGGGATTGTGCAAACACTATGGTAATGAAGTGGCTGAAAAACACTGGAAACATGAGCCACAAAACATCATAGAAAATGATGAAGTCTACATCACATGGAATCACACATTACCAACAGTTCAAAAGATAGATGCTAGAAAATTGGATATAGTAATCCATGAAAAGAAGACAAAAGTAGCATTGATCATTGAAATTGCCACACCCAGTGACTACAGTGTCTTGAGTACAGAGAGGCACAAAATATCATGATTTGTAGGCAGGTGGAGGAAAAATACCCAGACAGTTCCAATAGTAGCAGGAGCAGCAAGTTTTATAAAAAAGAGTTTACAATCGTATTTAGATATATTACCAATACATGTAACTCCATACGAATTGCAGAAGGAGTCATTAATGGGCATATTGCAGGTGCTGCGAAAAGCACTTCTGGCTGACAGCAAAAGATTGAAACAGTACTAATTTCATGAACTTTAATTGTACTTTGACTAAGGAATGGGGTCCATTCCCGTCATGGCATTAGAGAACCAAAACACTCGGAGAAATTAAACAAGATAGGGTGATTTTACAACTTTATGCTCATCACACTTTTTATTATCTATAAGAAATGTGTGTATAATAATACTCCAGTTCCTGGTGCAGGATAAATGATATACGGTGCAGCTCGAACAGGAAAATACTTTATTAAATAACAATACAATTCATATGGTTAAGCGCTTTCATCTGTTCGTATACAGACTTCCTCAGAACCAAATGACACAACTCTGACATAGATTATATATCCAGTTTGGCACCAAAAATATTTGAAACCTTAAAGAAACATTTTGTTGATTCTAGTGTTCCACGCATAAAACTAACTAATACATTTGATCTCAGTGCTTGTAAAATATTTGATCTCAATGCTTATAAAATATATGAATATATGTTAAAAATAAATACGCATTTATGATTTATAAAGTATACAATGAATGCACATGAGAAATTTATAACAATATCTACACAATAATGATTTAAAAATATAAATATATATAAATATATAAATAATAAATATATAATATTTCATATTAAGTTAAATTAAAAAATGTATATAACAAATTGAACATATATACAAATTCCTATTGGACAATGCCATGACATACTTAATTTATTCAAGAATTAAGAAAGGTTTTATACTAATACTGTCATTAATGCCTGGGAATCTTGTGGCATCTGTGTATATCTGCCACTTACTTTCCATCATAGCTAAATACACTTTCCAGTTGCCCCCACATACACTACTATCAATTTGTTCTATAATGGAGAATTTGAAATTATGCTGATACCCTTTACTGAATATATGTTTATACAAAGCATTCTTCATATCTTTTGTCTGAATCTTATAATAATGTTCATATATTCGTTTTTTAATTTTCCTCTCCGTCTTTCCTATATAGAATACTGGGCATGCGACACACTTTGCAAGATATACTACTTGTTTAGTATTGCAATTTCCTGCCTTGCATTTGATATATGTCTTGTTAATATTCTCCAACTTAATTCGCACATCTTCATTTATGTATCTACATTGACTACAAGAGCCACACTTCGAAGTTCCTTTAGCTGTTAGCTTGTGTTTCTCTGCACATGTTGTCTTCTCTAATAACTTTTTGATGTTTGGGGCTGTTTTAAATACACATTTGGGATGATTACCTAAGGTCATGCCTATACTTTCAGTAATTGTAATCAAATCCCAATGTCTATTTAATATTTCTTTTACGTAATTAGTGTATGGAGTGTACATAATCACACATACTCTATTAAATGCTTCTGCTGTGATATCACTCTTACCAATATCCTTACCACCTACACATGACGTACCTAAAAGGGGTAGAAACTTAATGCCCCATTGCCGTTTCACATAACCTATGACATCTTTTAACATAGGAGTAGGATAACCCCTACTACTGAGCATGTTGTATATTAATTCTAATTCTTTTTCCATTGTAACTTTGCTTGATAACATACGTGCAGCCCGGATACACTGTCCTTTTACCACATTCTTAAATATATATGGGGGATGACTGCTGCTAAACTCTATATAGTCATTTGAAAATGTAGTTTTTCTATGTATTTTGGATGCAAACCCATTTCTAGTATGACTTATATAGGTATCTAAGTAGGCTATGCCTTCTTTATTAATATTATATGTAAATTTCAAAAACTCAGTCGTCCCATTAATATAGTTGATAAATGAATTAATTTTTTCTTGTGTACCATTCCATAAAATAAATAAATCATCTATATATCTCGTGTATAGAACAATATGATGGTAAAATTCACTTTGAAACACATATTTGGACTCCCATTCTAACATAATGAGGTTTGCAAAGATGGGGGCACAAGAGGCACCCATAGCAACATCTCTGCTCTGTCTAAAAAATTCTCCTTGAAATTGGATATAATTGTGATCTAGTACTAAGCTCATCATGTCCGTGATTAAACTAATCTTGTCCCATGACAATTTAGAAACTTTTCTCAAACTGTTGCAAAAAAATTCCAGGCCAACTTCCTTAGGTATACATGAGAATAGGTCAATAACATCAATTGTCAAAAAAGTCAACCCATCATTCCATATATCAGGCATAAGTTTACTTAAAAAATTCCAAAAGTCCTTGGTTAGATGTGGAATATTTTCATACACATGTTTAGTCCATCTATCTATTGTCACACCCAAATTATACGTCTTGGACCTAGAACCAGAAATTATAGGTCTAAAAGGAGGGTTGTCCATACATTTATGTACCTTAGGTATACCTATGATATTTGCCACAATAGGAAATTCTACTTTAATAAAATTGTAGGTCTCATTCATAATTCTATTGTCTATCAAATACTCTTCGATAGCCAAATCAATTCTTTTATAACCTATATTCACTTGGTTTAAAGAAATTGCTTCATAGTTCCCTGACAAATATAATAAATTATGTATCTCGGCATTGTAGTCAAAGATATTGTATATTACAATGCCGCCTCCCTTGTCTGGCTTCATTATTCTGATTTCTTTATTATTCATAAGTGATTCTAGACATATCCGTTCACTTTTTGTTAAATTGTCCTCAAACACTTTATTATAAATGTCTCCTGTCTTGATATTATTGTATAGCCAATAAACTTCTTTGCATACCATTTTTTCAAAATTGGCAACTTGTGTATTTGGGACCGGAATATATGAGCTTTTTCTCTTTAGATTATTATGTGTCACATATCCTATCTTTTCTTCCTTTTGTCCAAATTGTAAGGCTAAATTTAGCCTTCTACAATACAATTTTATTTCCTTAATCGTATCAACTAAATTAAAACCGGTTGTAGGTATAAATTTCATCCCTTTGCTAAATAGGGTAAAAAATTCTTGACCAATTTCATAATCTGTGTAGTTATATACATTAAAACCATTGTGTGTATATAAGATAGAATTCCCTTTACTTCTTACTATACTCAACCTATTCTCTTGAATATTGTCATGACAATCAAAATCTTCCAAACTAACCTCTATATGTGATTTGGTTTCATCATTTAAATGCTCAGTATTAACATCAAGAACTATAGGGGTATGAATTATCCTTCCTTTCTGTACTGCTGTTTCGGGGCTGGGTAGAATCTGCCCCCTTGAAAATTTACTTCCCCCTCATTATTTCTACCTCTGCTCCTAACATTGTAATACTTTTCCTTCTCATTGGCAGCTCTATCTTGTGGCCAAATATATGCTCTATTGTTCTGATATTGTTCAACATCCCGCTGTATCTTCCTTTGCTTCCTGTTACATATGATCATAGCTTTATTTTCTGCTGTTTGAAATTGTTTTAAATAAAAATCTCTCCATTGTTCAAATGCTATATCTTGTACTATTTCTTCATTCATATTCTCTGTTTCCTTTACCAAAGTAGACAATTTTTCATCATTGTATTTCATTAATAACTTCATATATGTGCATCCAAATTCATCAAACATTTTGTTAAAAACATGAATGCTATCCGAATTATACTGAATTCCTAAAGGTAATTTAAAAAACCTAAGTCCCTTGGGTACAATATGCATTGCTAAACATTTAGCTAAATAAGCATTATCAATTTTCATACATTTGATGTTAAGCAACTTTTTACCCAATATTTGTATTTTTTCTTTGATAGGATCAACAGAAGTAGTTGAGCGTTTCCTATTATTATTCACACCATAGTATTCATTTACGTTAACAAAATCATACTCATCACATAAAAAATTATCTATAGCATCGTAATTTTGGTTAGTACTGACATATTTATGTCACATTGTAGATTGTCCTTTAGTAACTGCTGTTTTATAGTTGTTAAAGGGACTAGAAATAGTTTTATTGCAAACGGTACCTTTGCGATGATCAGTTTGATTTTTCGTAATTGCTGAGTATGTTTTAACCGGCTGTCGGTGTTTAGGTCTCGCTCCCAACCGCTGGGCTTCGTTTTTCGAGTGAAACAAGCTGAAATCAAAAGTAAACTCAGCTTCCGGCGATGTAATTATCTCCATGTTTTTGTTAATAAGTTCCAGCGAATCATTTGTAGACTGAATCCCACCATTATATTCACAATTTTGACCATTAGGTATTTCAACCTGAGTGCTGGTGTCAATACCAATAAGAGCATTGCTGCATTTTGCAAAAGATGTACGCTCCGTAACTGTTGCTTGTTTAGGTGTAGCAGTTAACCGGCTGACCAAGTCAATCAGTCTAGTGACCTCCGCTTGTAGTGAAGTTACATCCAATCGTAAAGAATTGAATTCCTCCCTGTTCCATAAAGCTTGCAACTCGTCTGAAGTACCTGCCATCAGGAAAATCACTGCCACAAATGAACAAAATGACTGTTGAACCCACAAAATAATACTCCAGTTCCTGGTGCAGGATAAATGATATACGGTGCAGCTCGAACAGGAAAATACTTTATTAAATAACAATACAATTCATATGGTTAAGCGCTTTCATCTGTTCGTATACAGACTTCCTCAGAACCAAATGACACAACTCTGACATAGATTATATATCCAGTTTGGCGCCAAAAATATTTGAAACCTTAAAGAAACATTTTGTTGATTCTAGTGTTCCACGCATAAAACTAACTAATACATTTGATCTCAGTGCTTGTAAAATATGTGATCTCAATGCTTATAAAATATATGAATATATGTTAAAAATAAATACACATTTATGATTTATAAAGTATACAATGAATGCACATGAGAAATTTATAACAATATCTACACAATAATGATTTAAAAATATAAATATATATAAATATATAAGTAATAAATATATAATATTTCATATTAAGTTAAAATAAAAAATGTATATAACAAATTGAACATATATACAAATTCCTACGGGACAATGCCATGACATACTTAATTTATTCAAGAATTAAGAAAGGTTTCATACTAATACTGTCATTAATGCCTGGGAATCTTGTGGCATCTGTGTATATCTGCCACTTACTTTCCATCATAGCTAAATACACTTTCCAATTGCCCCCACATACACTACTGTCAATTTGGAAATTGAAAAAAGGAGAGAGTATTTTTAATAATAGTGTAATTGGTTGAGTGTGCTTGTGTGTGTGTGTGTGTGTGTGTGTGTGTGTGTGTGTGTGTGTGTGTGTGTGTGTGTGTGTGTGTGTGTGTGTGTGTGAGTCTGTGCATTTATGGAAGCCATTTTTTATTTCAGTTTGAGTTTGGCAGCTATCATAAAAAGGGATGGAGGAGTTGGGTATATATTTTTTTATTTTGTTATTTTTGTTAGCCAGAATTGAATTTGTTTCTTTTTATTGGAATTGATTTATTTTTCATTTAATGTTTATGTTGCAGGTTTGGTGAATATAGGTATTATGCTGTGTGGTCTGTCTGTTGCTGAGAAGTTAAAAGTTTAATACTGGGGTATTGGAATAGTGTGTTCCATTTTTATGGCTATAGTTTGGAATTTGGGGGATCATACAGGTGCTTGTAGCAGGGTTGCAAGGTAAGAGAAATGTATCCAAAATAATGACTGCTGATGAACTATGTAGTATGTGTTTCTGAGATGCCATTCATCCCAAAGCTCTTTCCCTAAATTTACAGTGCTAGATACTTCGTTCATTGCACACTGGCTTCCCATTTAGTTTATGCATGCACAACAATATGATAATGCAAATGCTGACAGGGCAATACTCATGTGAGAGGAGTGGACTCATTGCATTCAGAAACAACTAAAAAAAGTAAAATACTAAAACCATGTGCTTCTAATGGTGGGAAGCCCATACTGACTGTATATAATAACTCTGAGATCACACAATCCTTGGGGAAGGGACATATTTCCAAACCCCTTCTAGTGATTGTTGATATGACACAGCGATCATCCATTTTGCCGACCAAATTGAGTCAACAAAGCAGATGTCCTCATTTGAGAATTTCAGTGAACTTACCTGCTCCAGAATATTAATTTGTGTATGTGTGTGAGTGTACATAAGTACAATAAATATGTGTGTATATATATATATATATATATATATATATATATATATATATGAATATATATATATATATATATATATATATATATATTTTTTATACACACACACACACATATATATATATATATATATATACACACACACACACACACACACACACACACACACACACACACACACACTCACACACACACACACACACACACACACACACACACACACACACACACACACATGTTTTACATTTAAAATGCTGAGGGAAGTTTCGGTGACCACAGGTTGTTGAATGACACTTGGCCGACCCGTGTTGCTAATCTTTCCCTTGTTCGAGTTCCATTTCAGGGAATGGTCAGTGCATTCATAAAGATGAGATCGATCATTGAA
The DNA here is from genome assembly GCF_019279795.1 of Protopterus annectens. Classification (NCBI taxonomy): domain Eukaryota; kingdom Metazoa; phylum Chordata; order Ceratodontiformes; family Protopteridae; genus Protopterus; species Protopterus annectens. Next base: position 148,906,861 of record NC_056729.1, on the reverse strand, counting down.
CTAAAGATCTTGGCACAGTGGGGATTGTAAAATGTATCCTTTTCCCCACTGTAGTGCATTTTTGGAGTTGGTATACATATTTTGCAGGGGTTGTGGGGGCCCCAACCCCCCACAGGGGGTGCAGGAGAGCTTGCCCCCCTACAAAATCCTCACGTTACGTCTGGTGCAGTGTAGGATTGCATTCTACTAATTAATATGTGGATTCTACATTTTGCACATTGGTACACTTCGTTTTTCATTTTCCAAGTCGATATTAACGCATTTCAGCCAACTGCATTTCCTACTTATGATAGTAAACCTCCATCTGTACATATATATAGCAAAGTAAACAGATCTATATAAAGGTAGACACTTTGAACAGTAGTTGCAGTACTAAACTGATTGCTGTAATATCATAGTATGTACTGATCTACTTCTCTGCTTATCACCTTTGACTCCTGATGTATTTTCCTATGTTTTCTCAAATGCTTTTAGAACTGAAGGGGAAAATAAGGTGACATTTCCAACTTACTGCATCATTAGTTAGAATTTGCACGTTCATTCTAAAGCTACTGCACTGTCCTGATTTCACACCTATTCTTGTTTCAGAACTATGCTTTTCACCCAGGCTGATTTCTTATTGTTTTTCACATTTAATTAAAGAAAGTTACAAGTAGGACATCAGATATTGTATATTAACATATATATGTAATTTCCCTTTGGTCTAGTTTTGAATTATTGTTAAGGCTTTTTCCTCAGAAAATATGATGATTTTACAATGTAACAATTACTGGATTACTGAATATTCTAATCCACCAGTGACTAAGTCAGGCAAGGTCAAAATATAAAAGAAAATGTTATACTTTGGGGCTTCAGGCATTGAGAATGAATTGGGATTGAACATTCTCTTATGGAAATGGTGCTTTGTCTTCTAACCACTCAGTTTTTCAAAGTTAATGACAACTTCAGACTAGAGGCTGTCACATTTAAAACATAAATCACATGCACAGAACTGAGCAGGGAGCACCTTCTCAAATGACATGGACGTATCTGTCCTTTAGGAATAGCACAGCCTTCTGATGTTAAATATTCCCAAGTTCATGTCTATTGTTACCAAAAAGGCATGGCATTTTATCCGAAAACATTATAATCCAAGGATTATCTATATTCCTAGCTATACATTTTGTGATATATTTGGTTACATTAATTATGAGAAAGAAAAGTTTGCTTAGGAAAACATCATCGGCTGGAAGCTTGTGACATCACAACTTGCAGATGGGTAGTGCTGGATTCAAATGTTGGTCTCTTTATTTTCTGATTCATATAAGAATAAATCTGCTGGGGCTTTGAGAAGTAACGTAGGAACAGAAGAGGTGAACAATTCATGTCTTGTAGTATTATGAAATTAAACGTTTTGTTTTAGTTGTATAATAAAGCTGATGCAAGGCTTACATTTCATTGCTGATTTTATGTTCATATAAACATATTTCAGTTGTTTTGTTGGTTGACTATATGCATTTCTTTGAAATGTAAAAGGAAATTATGACCTTTCAATTATATTTTTATTGGTTACTGGATCATTGATGTGAGGAAATTCATTTAAGGCTTGGCTCCCTGCTAAATGCTTATCAACAGCACCATGATTTGAAGAAAATATAGCAGGTTTTGGGTGGCACAGTGATGCAGCAGTTAATACTGTGCCTCTCAGTTCTTAGTTTTCTTGTATGGTTCGTGGATGGTGAATCTTCTGTCATCCTTGAGTAATCCTTTTCACAATGTGAGTAATGATGCTGCTTCATTTCTACTCAGATATTAGCAACATGTCATTATGTGCACTGGTGTGTGTGTGTGTGTGTGTGTGTGTGTGTGTGTGTGTGTGTGTGTGTGTGTGTGTGTGTGTGTGTGTGTGTATGTGTGTGTGTGTGTGTGTGTGTGTGTGTGTGTTTGTGTGCAAGTGTAGGCGTGTGTGTGTGTTTGTTTGTGTGTGTGTGTCTGTGTGTGTGTGTGCCTGTGTGTGTGTGTGTGTCTGTGTGCGTGTGTGTGCGTGTGTGTGTGTCTGTCTGTCTTTCAGTATTTCTTGCTGTCTGTCCATGACTGTGTTGTGACAGACTAGTATCCTGACCAGGACTGACTCCTTTTCTTACAGATAGTGCTTTATAAGATACCCTCAGGCTCCCCAATGACTCTGAATTAGATGACGCAGGTACTGGTAATGAATAAATGTAGCAGCTTATGTGTATTCATTGTACTATGTACTGTAAGAATAAGACACTTAGAGAAATAAAGTATACGTAAAATAACATGCATTCTGACATAAGTATTGATTCCATAATATTTTATTGCACCATTTTATGGTTTAATTTGCATGGTGTTTGTAACATCAAACAACAGCTGTAGTGATCTGGAAAGACCTATAATACTTCTAGCATTTATCAAGCTACCTTTCAACTCTCCAAAACACTATTGACTCATTTGTTTATCAACATGGTGAAAGCCAATCCATTCAATCCATTGTTCGGTTGTTTAGAGTAAGATGGTGTGGTTTCCCCAACTGTGGCAAGAGCACACAGACCCATTTGTTCTGAGGTTAGATTTAGGCACTACATGTATCTTTTGAGAAGGACCAGCCTAACACTTCTGTACAGTAGTCCAGGCTCCTGCTATTGATGTTCTCAGGGAGATGCATGCATATGTTGGTGCATGTCAATTCCTCTGGGTTCCTGAATGGTGCAGTAAACACACCAATTAAAAATGCTGCATGCACATCCCACCCCTACTCTCCTGTGTCAGTCAATGCAGCACACCCCACCCTTACTTTCCTGTGTCAGTCAACAATGCAGCAGGGCAGACTGTCTCCTGGCCCCCCAGGTGCATCAGCTGCTCCCTCTCACCATCTTCTACTCAGCTCTTCCCAACACCCATGTGGGTCTCCTGAGGCAGAACCAGTGCTTCAACCCTGTATGCCAGAGAGCTATGGTTTGGATACCAGTATCTGGCATAAGCTGGTAGCTTGATTGAGAATGATCCCCCTTCCTGCATACTAGAAATAGTAGGGAGACCACCTCAGCTTTTGCACTGGCAGACAGTGTTTCATAAACAGAACTGTATATGTTTCAGCAGGCACTCAGTGCACTGAGAATGAAATGAATGGTTCACTGAGGAATATCAGAGCAGAGCAGTGACTGGTCAAATGCATCCAGCTGCAAACACACACCCTCACGGGTTCCTCCACACTGTTGTTACTCATGGGCAGAGTTTAAAGTTTAATATTGTTATCCAAAACACTGAGCTACAGTGTAATTGTTATTAAACAATTCTTCAGCTGTTTGACACTAGTCATTGTATGCAGAGATTTTAAAGGACCACCCTATAAATAAAACCTTCTTCAAGCAAGAGGTATTTTTAAAATTTCTTTTTTGGGAAAAGTACTTTATTTTTTAAGCATCAGTAAGTATATTCTCAAACGGGTCCCAGACAGTTTGTCGAACAGCTGTTTCTCTGAAACTGAAATGGCCGGGCATACTTGTGAGAAAGTACTTTTCACCAAAAAAGCACTTTCACGCAAGTATGCTAACAGGTAAGGGAAATCGTGGGGGAATGGCTGTTGCTGAGATAGTAGTACAGTGGGGATAATGGAATATTCCCTTTTCCTCACTGTAGTGCGATCTTGGAGTGAGAATATAAAAGTGGGGGGGTGTAGGGGGCACAGCCCCCCACATGGTGGGTGCAGGGGAGGGCTTGTCCCTTGCATAAACATGAGGTTTGTGTTTGTATGTGTTTGTTTTTTTTTTTCCTAGTGTTTGTTAGGGACTTTAGTGAAAGTGCTTTTTCAGCAAAAAGCACTTTCGCTAAAGTGGATTCATTTATTTGGTTTCAGACAATTGAACTTTCGTTCAATCATCCTGGACCCTCTCAAACATAAGGGGGAGCAGGATATTAAAGTAGCATTAATAATTCCTAAGGAACATCAAGTTTAACAGACACAAATGACTTACCTTAACACGTAACACGTAACTACAATGGTTAACAGCACAATAATCTTGTTCAAACATCAAAAGCATGTAGTCACTATACATAACAATCAATACCTATCTAAAAAGGTTTATCAATATAGTGATACAGTTACTGACAGCCTCTGTTATTAAGTCAGTATCCTATAACTATCCAATAACTTATCGCTTCAGTTTTTACCAAATACTCACAGACTTATGCAAATGCAGCTTCTTTCTGTCATTAGAAAAATAGCTGAATGAGGGTTTCCTTAACAAAACAAGCACCCTAGTACACCGCATAACATGTCTAAGGACATCTGTCTCATTCAGCAGATAAACTTCTTTCCAGTATCTATCTTTGTATATCCTTACACTAGCTATAATTTGTATGATTAGACTTTATTGCATGCCTCTCAACTGTCCAGATTTTCACAAGTGTCTAAATTTTTGTCTCATATTTTTGGTCTGTTCCTCATAAAATCTGTGATTTTCTGGATTTTTGTAACAAATCAGTGAGGATTGACTTCACTAAATAATGACAGGCATTTGAGTTTCAGACTTTATATACTTCAGAAAATGCATGGTAACACAATACTTTTATTCTAGCAGCTTTCGAAGTTTATAAGAGCAATGTTTAAAATTTGTCCCTATGTTTGTGTCTTTGGCCCCCCATCATTTTTGCTTTGTCCAGATTTTTGTGTTAAGAGGTTGAGAGCTAGGCTTTATTGTATTATAGAACACTTTACTGCAATGAGAGGTTAACATTCAGTGTACAAGTTTTCAAGGATTAGCTAGTTGAAGTTAACTTACCCAGGCGAGTTGTGGTGTTAGCTTTATGTTAGCTGCCTCTAGTATAAGATCAGAAATTGTGAAAAATATCAGGTGTGGGAACATTAAATACACTGCATGAAATTGTAGGCCCTATGCTTTCTATAGAATCCTTTTTGAGTCTAATACCTCATGTGAAGAAGAAACATTTTTAAGAGAAGGGGAAAAGTCTTTAACTTGTTCAAAAGATGAACTGTTATGAAGACTCATACATGAAGAGCTTGGAATTAGTAAAGAGCAGCATTCAGTTGTGGTAAATATCCTCTAACTACTTGTACCAGTGTGAGGGCCTACTGCTGAAAATGCCTAAAATTAATGGGAAGATAAAGGTCCAAAAATAGGGACACATTTTAAATATTGTGTTTATAAACTTAGAATGTTTCTAGAATAAATGTTTTTGTGCTACCATACATTTTCAGAAAGGTATAAAATCTGAAACTGAAATGCCTGTCATTGCTTAGTGAATTCAGTCTTCACTGATTTGGCAGAAAACCGCAGATTTTATGAGGAACAGATGAAAAATATGATGCAAAAATCTGAACATTCTGTAAAAATATGGACAGTTGAAAGGTATGGGAAGCAAACTGGAACAATCCAACAAAGCAGACAAACCTATGAGCGTTTGAAGGAATGATAAAACAGAAAAATAACCCCATAATATAGGGTGATCATTTGGTTTGGAGCTGGATACAGCCTGAGTCCCAGATATTTAGACTTATGTTTATACCATACAAAATTAAAAGAGGAGCTTGAATTTCACACCTTATATCCTCTTCACTTACTTTGAACATTTACATCCTAGTTAAATGTCTAGCTATAAAAAGAAAGTAAGACATCATGAAAGACTGGTTAAAGGAAGGCACTTATAAGCAAAGATTAAAACTTTGGTCTGTATTCAGTTTAAGAACCATAAACATAATAATGATAATGACAGCTGTAATAGAACCTCTGACTAGGTTAATTCCCCAGCAAGAATAAACCTGGGGCATGTATTCCTACTCTATACCCTGTTGTAAACAGAATGCAGGAGAAAGGATGTTATTAGTTATCATTGTCGCTTGAAGTGCTCTTTTAAGGGGTTTCATCATCCCTATATGTTATATGGAGAAATCTATGCCTACATAACCAGCCACTGGTATCCTTAGCAAATAGCTTTTCAAGAGAATTTCTCTCTACATAAATTTAAATATAAAACATTCAGTTGAATGTGACTAGCTGTCTTTCTATAAAGCCACTAAAGATCCTTTGCCAAGCTACACTGCACATCATCTTGGGTCATCTGCATGATGTAAACAATTACAGGGAACATTGCCTACAATCATAAAGTAGTCAGATGGTTAAAATCCTATGGATTCTACTGACAGCATGGTCTTCCTTTCAAATATTTTTTTTATTTTCCAAATAATATAATGTTTAAGAATACAATAATCAATAAACAAGTATTATAAACCTTTATATGCACTATGTACAATTGACCTGAACAAAGGAGGGAAAAAATTAATAAAATATATGAAATTAGTAACACATATTTATAATATTCAATTAATAAAGTATAAAGTTACACATTAATTATTTAAGGTTCATTTTTAATGTCTCAATAAGAGTTAATTTTTTTCCCCAAGAATTGTTTGTCCATGTTTTAGGTGAAATTCTCGATTCCTTCACCTTGATTTCTAATGTCGCTATTTCTTCCATCAGTCTAAAGTAGACGTGTCCAACCTGCGGCTCGCGGGCCGCATGCGGCCCTCAGAGCTCTTCCATGCAGCCCTCAACCTCTAACTGCAACATCGATGTACGCATGCCCCAAAACACTTTTTTTGTTTTTCACTCCCATGACCTGTAACGATAATGTCGGTGTGCGCATGCGCCAAAGCACCTTCTAGTTTTGTTTTTGAGCCAAAAAAGGGTCACTGTGTTTACGCCATTATTTTGCGCTGAACAATCGGTGTGTGTGTGTGTGTGTGTGTGTGTGTGTGTGTGTGTGTGTGTGTGTGTGTGTGTGTGTGTATGTGTGTGTGTGTGTTCTCTCTGAAGAGGGACTCATGTATGGATTTGCCGCTGTTCCTTTTGAAAGGGACAGCAATTACCTGTGTTAATAGGTAAGTACGGAGTGAGTGAGTTCATGCATGAAAGCAGAATTGTGTGCGTGAAAGTAGAAGAGTGTGTGTGTGTGTGTGTGTGTGTGTGTGTGTGTGTGTGTGTGTGTGTGTGTGTGTGTGTGTGTGTGTGTGTATGTGTGCATGAGAGAGAGAGGGAGACGCATGCACAAAGAGGCTAACAATGATCATTCTACCTACTGAAAACAAACGTTAGCTCACAAATATATCATACATTAAGAGTACACTTTCATTAAATTGCGGCTTTCCTGACAGGGAGAGTGTTGTATTGAACATGAACTCATACCTCTTAACTGTATGGATTTTCAAAGAATGTCTGGATTTTTGCCTTATCTTCCAATTTGTGTCTTTTGCTTAGGAAAATAAAGTAGCCATCCAAGGTAATGCAGTTCCAGGGAGTAAGAATGAGACAGCAGCCTAGGGTTAATGGGTCAGTAGTGGACTGACTATGTGGGACTGTAGCATATAAAGTTGCATTGTTTTTTCAGACAAACAAAAAAGCACCTAGTACTGTTTTTCCATTGGTGGGTTCTAAGCAGTGGTAGATTGGACAACAGTAAGCTTAGCTTTGGCGGATCATCAAAACTGGCAAATCAAATGGGCACAATGTCATTTTTTAAATGTTGGAGATTTTAGTGTGTATGTGTGTGCTTAAGTGTTGGGAGTGCTGCAACAGTAGATGATTATTAAAGACAGAGACTTACGGACTGTGGAGAATATGTTTCTTTGTTTCAAAACCTAATACTTGGGTACGCATGCCAGAAGTAGATTTTTTAAGACATAGCTTCTTGCCATTTACAGTGAATGGATATTTACATTTAATGGACAATGTATTAGTGTGGGCCTGTGGGGTTCTGAAGGATGCCAAGTCTACCACTGCCAATGTCTTGTAAAGTGACCTGGAAATGGATATTGGGATGTTACTGAAAAATATAGTAAGTGGGCTTAGAAATATAGTTTAATTAAACAAAGTGTACTTTCAATTTACAGGCCATAATTTAATTTATTTCAGGTAGTCCAGATACTGGTAGATTGTATACCATTAGACTTAATTAGGGAGAGCTGTCATTCTGGGGAAACAAGCAGCCCTAGTTTCAGTGAAAGCTCTGTGGTTGCTTGCAGGTAGGAAGTTGCAGGATGTTGATGCAATGTGTTTTATGTATTATTTTTAATGCATTTGTAATTTCAAAGCATAGTTTTCTTTGATGCAAAAGAAGGCAGGACTGAATGAGCCATATAATGTTTAACTGACAATAATGGGATAGAAAGATTATAAGTGATGTATAATGTTTGCAGCTACAGTTGTTTCAATGGTGTCTGTGATGCATAACTATTTTTGGGCCTGTGTCCCACTTTTATTTTTGCTTTGTCCAGATTTCTTGCTCTAAGGTTGAGAGGTATGGTTCCATACTAAATCAGAAGTTGTATTTACCTTGGAAGACTTTTCGGCATAATTATGAAAAACAGAGCCTTTTTAATATATCTGCTTATTTTCAATATAAACTGCCATGCAACCTTGCAAATAACCTTCTTATTAAGCTACTTTACTTCTTTTGGAATTGACAGGTATGATTCATCTGTTCGGACATAAGCATAGAGTGCTAATGTGACTGATTTCTTGCAGCAGTCTGTGGTTTACATAATCACAATAACTTTTCTGTGTTTCTGGGTGTGTAATCGATTTAACAGTTTTAAAGATGTTTTCGAAAAATAAATAAATAATCCTCTCTACACTTTGAGCTATTGACAAAGTCTGGGAATTAGTTTTTTTCTAAAGCGAAGGTCAGCATTACAGCTCAGTAAACTGGCAGTCTGTGAGTAACTTCTGCACAAATTAAAATGTCTGAATGTCAAATGGCTTTAGATTGGAGAGAAGTTTATTTTTATTTATTTTATTTTATTTTACATTTGTTTACCGGGAAAGTCCGACTGGGCACAGGTCCATCTTCAGCAGAGGCCCGGGGAGAAAAGCTCCAAAAATAACACAAAACAAATATATGAGAGAGAGAGAGAGAGACAGCAAATTATGGATGTAGTACTCATACAATATGGCAGAGATTACATCTCGTAACAGTGAGAATCACTGCGGTACAGAATAAACTTAAAAACATTTTTTTTTTACAGTTATAATTACAGCAAGGCAAATATCAATGAGTTAAGTTTTTAGGAGAAAGCTGTTTGCACATAGCTGAAGCTCTGAAACAATCTTTTGGTGTGGATTAACCTGGGGATTGACACAAGTTATATGTTTACACCAGTATGTAGCATTATAGTTTATGGTTTTCTTATTGATTTACTTTTTGCCGAGCAGTTGTTTGTTGATTTATTGATGGTCCTTTTGGTGGTGGGAAATTACATGGATGAATCCATCTCTATTATGATTTTTTTTTCAGATATTTTGACTTCCAGACAATTTCATTCAGTGAGTGGGTGTCATGTGATTACTGAGGTTGCCTATTTTACAAGTGTGGGCTTTTTTGTGTGTGTGTGTGTGTGTGTGTGTGTGTGTGTGTGTGTAAGAGAGAGAGATTTAATATGTATACTGAATATAATTTTGCAAATGGAATTCTTAGTTAAACATGCCCCTCTTCTTGGGCAACTAGACTTGAGTAACTGATATTAGATCTTAGCCGTCCAGCTGGGAAAGGTTAGTATGTGGATTTTCCATCTGGTTTGATGAAGGCTATGCTAATTACCCAAGGACTACATTTATGGCTATCCATCCAGCCATCATGTTGCTGAACTACATTGTTTGATAATGAGAGGAGCTTTTTACAGAAGTTGAAGGTTTTTGTGTCAAGAACCTGTCCATAAAAAGTGGCTTGTTTATGTTGCAGTGAAGGCTGTGGTCTTTGTAGTGAGCATTTTAAGTATAACCAGTATTTCTGAGGTAGAGGAAGTCTCTTAAGGCAGGATCTTTCTTAGCCTGGAAAGCAAGTCAATGGTGAAATTTATAGGGGCCAGTGAGAGACAGAGGAAAGCAAGAAGCTTTTTAGTCTGTTTAGATAACTAAGTGAACTTAGTCCTTTGACCTTTTTTGGCAGAAATGGTTGAATGGTTGTAGTCTTTCTTTTGGCAGGGTGTTTTTCTGAGGCACATGTCAAAAGGGGCATTGCACTCAATAATGGCTCTTGTAAAGGATGAATACAGGGATGTTATGACCTCTTTGTCCCTGGATGAGATACCCTTACTAATGAATTGGGCCATGTAAAAATCTTTCCTTACAACGGAGACAACGTGGTGGTCAAAAGTCAGGTTTCTATCAACCTGGGAGCCCAAGTACCATACAACTTATTGCATGCTTACAACATTGTTATTAATGTGATAATTTGTGGGGACATCACTCTCTTCAAAGGGGATGATGATGCATTTTTTGGCATTTAACTTGAGGCCATGTTTCTGGCACCAGTTATTTGTTTGGGTGAGACTCTCTTGTAGCTTATTCAAAATTGTTTTATTAAGTCAGTAATGTGAATTATTTACTTTATCGCAAATTTGTTGGCTTATTTTTGTGGATTATAGTATTGTAGGACTGCTGATGTTGACATTTTACGTAGTTGGACTGCTGGAATGGTTTTCCCAGTGAGAAATGCTAGTGCTGCAGTGAATATCTGTTTATTTGTAAAAAAAAAAAAAAAAAATATATATATATATATATATATATATATATATATATATATAGATATATAGATATATTAACTAAGATGTTAGAGTTAACTGTTAGATTAGAGAATTAGAATGAGAATTAGAATTTTAAGGGAAATATTAGGTATTTATTACATTTATTCATTGTGCAAATGCACCTACAGTACAGCCAGGAGATCGATTGTGGTCTTCCGGAGCAACAAAAGAGTTAACTATATGATATATTTTATATGCGGCCCCAGGACCATTTCTGTTCACTCAATGTGGACCCAGCAAGCCAAAAGGTTGGACACCCCTCTTCCAGAGTAGGTTTTTGTGAAGACTTCCACTTTCTAGTTTTACATTTCCTTACCACAGCTAGTATGGACCAAAGAAGGTATAGATCTTTTTTATTCATTCCAATAGTATCATTAACATTTAAGAGGACTAAAGTTTTGATTAAAATAAAGGTATCTGTGAATATAGCTTGGAGAAAAATAGTAATTTATTCCCAGAATTTTTTATATTAATACAATCAAAATATATGAGACAAATCAGCTTTACAGTTTAAAGAACATCTCCAACAAATTGATTTATCAAGTGAATTGAATTTGGCTAGTTTATCAGGTGTAATAAATGCCCTGTGAATATATTTCCATGTAAATATTTTCCAATCTTGTAAATTAAATGTTGTTAACAGAATATAAAATATTTGTTTTATTCTCAGTTGATAGATTAGTGTGATATTCTTTTGCTATGAAATTCCAATATTTTGCATTAGGGTTAGTTTTATATGTTATTAATATTTTGTATAATTTTAAAATTAGATTTGTCCCATTATAATTGTTATAAATAACTTCAGATATTAGATTTATCAAATTTGGACTAGTTTTATAAGGAGAATTAATAATTTTACTATTAAGATCCTTAAATATGATAATATGCTTTGTAGTATCAACCAATCTGCTGAGGGAATGTCATATTTATTCTGAATTTGTTGAATGTCTAATACTACTTGATTCTCTATACAATGTTGCCAACAAGTGATGTTTTTCCCCTCCCATCTTGTTAAGATAACATTATTTATTTTATTGAACAAATTCTTTGTAGAGCTAAAAGGTATTATCAAGTCTAGCCAAATCTTAATATCCGTGTTAGTATATATACATTTTCTGAATAAATTGTAAATATTATTTATATAATTTAAGTTTGTTGGTTTTGTTATATTATACTGAATATTAACAATCAATATGTGCCACATCCTATTATTTTGTTCACTTAATATACAATTTTTAATTATTTTATTTTCATTTAGAAAAATAATAGTGTGCAATGTTTTCCATGTTGAAGAATAATTAGGATCTATCCAATTAATGATAGTTCTTAATATGGAAGCTTTTATGTATGATTCTAGATCTGGAAGTTTAATTCCACCCATTTCCCAAGATCTAATATGATGTGTATAGGCTATTCTATTTATTTTTGGATACCAATGAAAGTTTAATAGAATCTTATTTCTTTCTTTCAAGATTTCCTTGTTAGGTACTATAGGAATAGCTTATGTAATGTAATACATTTTTGGAAGTATTGTCATTTTTATTATTTGTAATCTGTCTTCAAATCTCAAGAACATTTTATTCCAGCTTACTATTAACATTTTTATTTTATTAATTATGTTGCTATAATTTGTGGCTAACATATATTCCAAATTATCACATAGTGTTATTCCTAAATATTTTATTATGGGAACTTGTTTTCCTAGCACACAGTTTGTAGTTAAGGTAAATTCTCTCTTTTTATTCAAATGTATATAATTAGATTTTCCCTTGTTAAATCTAAGGCCAAAAATATGATAAAACCTTTCCACTATTTCATCTAGTTTTTGTATTGATTACTCCAAGACAGATAATGTGAGTAAAACATCATCAGCAAAAAACATAATTTTTGAATTGAGTTGACCATATACATCTATGCCTGATATATTAGAGTTGTGGTGTACTAATGAGGCAAATAATTCAATTCCTAAGGCAAACAGGATGGGTGACATCGGACATCCCTGCTTTGTACCTTTAGTTATTTCAATAGCCTTTGAGGTAAATGGCCCAAGTTTTACATAAGCCAAATTGTTTTTATAAATATTCTTTATTAGCGTAATAAAATTAGTAGGAAATTCAAACAATTCTAAAGCCTTAAAAAGAAAATCCCAGTTCAATGAATCAAAGGCTTTTTCTATATCCAAAGCTACTATTAGAGCTTCTTGGTTGTTTCTGTTTATAAAATCTATGAGTGTTAGAATTCTTTGTATATTGTCATGTGTGTGTCTTTTATAAAATAATCCTGTTTGATCCTCATTTTTATGTGTGTCAATGATTTTTTAATTCTACTAATATTGACATGAAGATTTTATAATCATCGTTAAGTAAAGATATTGGCCTATAAGATTTACACTGTAAAGGGTCTTTGTTTTCTTTTCTAATGGATGCAATTAAGGAGTATCTCCATGAAATTGGAGTTGTGTTTTGTGCTAGAATTTCATTCAAAGTTTTGTGAAACAATGATATTACTGAAGATGGAAATATCTTATACAATTCATTAATTATTCCATCGATTCATGGTGTTTTATTACTTTTACTTTCCTTGATTTTTTTGAGTAATTTCTTTTAGAGATATTTGTTTTTGAATGTCTAACTTTAACTTTTCTGGTATCGCCTTTACCTTTACTAATTTTACGACTAGGTTTGATGCATTAGATATATGTGAAGTATCATTATAATGGTCAGAGAAATAATGTTTAAATGCATCTAGTATATCATTTATATCCGAAACCTTTTTGTTTTTTTCATTCCTTCATGTATAATACTTGTAATATTATTTTCAATTGATTTTTTATGATTATTTTGTGTGTAAGTAGATGAATTAATAGTGAGTTCTGTAATTTGTTTTTGGATGTTACATAGTTCTGATTCCCACTCTTTTAACTTGTTTTTATACCATGAACAATTTTTTTCCATTTAGATAGGCTTTCAAGGTATCCCAAATATGAATTACATTTATTTCAGTAGTGTAGTTTATATCTAAAAAGAATTGTACTTCTGAATCTAACCAAGGTTTAAATTGTTTTAATTTTTGTAATGTAAGCTGGAATTCTTGACATAAAAATTAATTTCTTAAAATCTATATGTATTTTGAGAATTAATGAATTATGGTCTGAAAAGGGACATGGGATTATGGAAATTTTTATTATTTTTGAATTTAGCTCTTGAGATATGAAGATTTTATCAATTCTTGTATGTGTACCAAATCTGTGGTCTTGGTATGAAAATAATAATGAATTGTTCTCCTTATAACTAAATGTATCAATTAGATTTAAACTTTCTTCCCATTTCTTAAGTAGCTTCCCTATAGAACTTACACGTAAATGTCTTTTGCTTGTGGTCTCTGATTTATCCAATATACAATTAAAGTCACCTCCCAAAATCAAATTTCCTTTATATACTTTAGTTATTAGATCCATGTGTTTTCTTATTGTCCCAAATCCAATACCTGGAAACCAATATATATTTACTAATGTCCAGAGTCTATTGTTATATTTTATTATTACTATGGCTAGGAGTCCTTCTTTACCTTCATATTTGCAAATGATTTGAGGCATAGTGACATTTTTTTCCATAAAATTAAAATTCCCCTAGTCTTTTTCTTATATGAAGGGTGAGATAAGATCATATATTCATTAGGATTGCAGCTAAAGGTATAATTTGTTTTGAAGTGAATCTTTTGAAGAAATACTATTTGTACTTTATTTCATTTCATATATCTTAATAAATTAGATCTTTTCCTTGGATTGTTTAAACTGTTAGTGTTTAAGGATAAAACAGTCAAGTCCATTCTCAGTATTTAACTTTACATCATATTTGTTTTGTATCATATTTTGTAATACCATACCAAATGTAAAATGTATGACTACTGTGTTAATAATTCTCACTGTAGTCAATATTTTAATTTTGGTCAAATAACTTAAAATAGCGTTTAGTTCAGACCAATAAAAAAAAGAAAACATAAACATGTCAAAATTACTTGTATAGCAACAAGTATATACATTTTTTTGTAAACTCTCTAATGCACATGAAGTGAAATACACTTCCAATCTGCTAGATGAGAAGAAATCTAACAGATTGCCTACCATAACTTCCCTCATGAAAAAAAGAAAGAAGAAAAAAACTAACCCCTTTTGAGCTCCAGTACACCTTTTCTCTTATCTTGGAGATTTAACAATCTTAGTTATTTCCCTATATAACTGTTAATAATGAATTAACATAATGTATGGAAATGAGTATTGATTTGGTAATACAATTTAATTTTAGATTAGATTAGACTTCTTTTTCAGAATCGAATCATCCTATCATGCAATACTTAAACATTCATAAAGTAAAATCTCATTTATAACACAGTAAATGTTGCTTAACATTAGTTCTCTTTAGCCTGAGAGTAGTATATATACATATTAATAGTCTCCAATATTCTGATATGATCAATATCCTAATGATTATGTCAGATAAACACTCTTCTACATGCTAAAAATATATTATAACTGAGTGAAGTAGATTTAGAAATGTATCAATAAGTGAAAATAAATACGGACAAGTCTATTCAGAACACTTGAATCATACTACAAAAACTATGTAGTCCACAGAATGAACCCTTAGAGATGTGTTCACTAGAGATGATAATGTAAATATGTTTGAGTGAACAATACATGTCATAAATCTCTACGTATCACTCACATGCTTTCAATTAGAGACAAATGAAAGCATAACCAGATACAGTTTATTTTATGTCCACCCATGAATATAGTTGTGACAAATTAAAAGAAAAAATGAAGAAAGACAACATTAGACCATAGTGATCACTCACTGATGGCGAAACAGAAGCAATTTGCCCTGATCAGTGGCCATGTGGGTGAGCAATTTATAAACTTCTTAATACTAATGCATAGTTATAATATCAATTCATATTATGAGAATATCATCACAGAATATTGAACAAAATGCTAGTTAAGACAGAGCTTTACTGAAGCTGTTCTGCACAGCCACAGTTCCTTAGAACCTTTATAATAGAGTGTTTATCAAAGACTGTGTCATGCAGCAAGATACAAGAGTAGGCAAACTCCCTTCTCTGTTATTAAATTGTTAAAAGTAATGACACTCTAAAAATACAAAACCTATTAAGCTGAACAGTGCCTTAAGAAATCTCTCTATCTCATATATATTTAATTAGTGTTCTACTTGAAATTCTCATCAAGAATTACAATTTACAAATCTGTCTTATTTTACTACTTGAAGCAGTAGCAAAATCAGACCATGAAGACATTTTCTCATGGGCCCTTTACTTTAAATAAAGATGAAATTCTAAGGTGAACTCATTTTACCAACCATCTCACTAAGAAACTGATAACCTTATTATTTAAACAGTTGTCAATATTCAGTAAAAATATCAGCTGCATAATAGTCAGCTATACAACTAATGTCTGAAGGATTAAAGGTAGTTTATGTTATAAATCCGTGCCTTAACCAGATGTGTAGCATACAGAATATCATTTAACATTTGCGTTTCTTAGGAACCTATGTCTGTAAATGTGTAATTCCAACAATTCTTGGTAGAATGAATGACATCTAAACTACTTTATTATGCTAATTTATGTGCAATTTTACTATAGGTTTCCCAGTACTTCCCCGTCATCAAAGCAACTCCCACAATACATCAACAGGCACACGCAAGACTGTCTGAGATGCCAATTTCATGAGTTATAGAACCATGGCTTAAAGTTTTGCTGGGAATAAATCAACTGTTCATCATAGAAAATAAGTACACATGCCCACACAATTTAGTAGTGCAGTTAAACAACTACTTGCATGTTGGTGTAAGAATTTTGGCTAATTGCCAGCATCTTTGCCACTTTACTGAAAGTTGAACCCCACTTACCAAAGATTAGAAATAACTAAAGGGTGAGGAAAGTAATCAGTAATTTACTCTGTACTGTATTCACTATTTATTTGGTTACTACTTAATCAATTCAATTGAACATGTCTAGGCAGTGTGAGCAGAGGAAAATAACAGCACTGCACAGTACAGGGTTTACTATGTTATCTAATAAAGCAATGTACCATTATATTCAAATAAGCAGGAGTTATAAGTATAAGGTAATAAGTCCTTTTCTGGCTTCTGAAATTAGATGATTTCTGTTACCAGGTTAATGAAGTATTCAGTATAATATGTCTAAAGCCTGTCTTAATTTTACTTATTATGTGCACAGCAGTATGTCACAACTGCAGCTGATGTGTGCATCTCACACACATATTTTCCTATTTACACTTGCAACACTGTAATGCTGCGGTGGTGGTGTTGCGGTAGCATTGTTGCCTTACAGTAAGACGCTGTCATGCTCAATTCTCAGCTAGAGTGTCTTCTGTGTGGAGACATGCTTGAATGGGCGTACCTTCGTTGAAGGTTGTGCGTCAGGGCTGGCAACTCAGCATGTAAAAATCTACTGCCAATCATTAGCGGACCGGAGTTCCGCTGTGGCGACCCCTAACCGGGAAAAGCCGAAAGACACAACAACAACTTGAAACGCTGTAACAGATGCTTACAAAACTATCAGATATGCCATTTTACTGGATCACCATAGCATAGTGCATCTTACAGCCTAGGTAGGAATAATTCAGAAGTAAGAAAGGACTGTGTTTACTTCAAGTGTAACAATGCAGTCTGTAATGCTTCTATTACTTTTTCAATTGGATGTTATTCAGTTTTACTGTAAATTCTTCTTTTTTGTGTTACCTACATGAAAAACAGCTACTTTGTCACTGATTTCACACCTATTCTTTTTATTTATTTAAAAGAAGTCAGGGTTTGCAGATTTTAATAATCCAAAGATCATGTTAAATGTGCTTAAAATATACTGCTTGTGCAACTGATATCAGACTACAAGCGCTACCTTAATAAAAGACAAGTAGGGGATTCCTTAACTGGCTAGTTCCACCTTAAATCTTTCATAGCAGACAAGGGAAGCCCTAACTAGTGCATAAGAATGTTTCAAATTGTCAGAACCCAGTAACGGAACTCTGTTTATAGGGACTCTGTTTTTTCCACATTTAAAAATATGGATATCTATGTTACTTTTAAAATGGTAATTTGAAGTGTAGTGAAGTCAGTAAGCCACAGAAACTATGATTAAAAATGTTCAATTCCTATTATGCAACACTGAGGTGAACTAAATATACTATTAATAAAAAGGGAGATGAGAAAAAACATTTTTATATGTTGTCTCTGTTCTTCCTTTACATATAACTAATTATACAATTCCTCTCTATTAATATCTATTAATATTCTAAAACATGCACGCTGATTGGCCTGCCCAACCAGCGTACCCATTGTAAATTCCACAATATACCAATGGAAAAAGGTCTGGTCGCCAGAACTTTTTTCCATTGGTATAAACTGCCCCAAAACCTTTTTTTTTTTTTTTTTTTACAATAAAGAAAAAGAGAGAAAACGGAGAAAAGGAGACTTTCTTTTCTTCGTTGCTTCCGTTTCAAAGCCTTGATGTACTGGGTATGCATGGGAATGCAAGTCCCATATGCATGCGCAGTACATCAAAAAGCAGAATCAGTATTCCACAACTGGTGGAAGAACAACAATCCACCATTGTACAAAGACATTATTTAAGAAAAGTAAGTATTTTTTTTTAATAATAATGTCATTGCATAATAGCAATAACTGACTCCGTGGTTGTGGTATATTGAAGATTTACCCACGGTTGCCTTTGTTTAATCACTCAGGCTTCACCCTCGTGATTAAACCACACCAACCATGGGTAAATCTTCAATATACCACACCACATCTTCGGTTATTGCTTAATTATACTAAAGTGAAAGATAACATTTGAATCTGGTTTTCCTCACTGCCTATGAATGAGATGTAACTATATTTTTAGAAGTCACTCTAAGTTATAAAACCATTTAACATTATCAGACACAACCACTAGACTTGTGATGAGTATGTTGCATAAAGTGTAAGTTTAAGAAAACGTATAAATGTCTCAGAGTATAATAGGCAATATAATAGATAAAATACATACATTTTGAGGTAAAGTCCAGAAGTCTATATCTTTGTTGATTTTTTGAGAGATTTGGAAGACTGTGTAGTTTTAGAATCAGTTCTTTGTTTCTTTTTCCTTACATCAGACCAAGTATTTTTTTTCTGGAGATCTTTTCAAGTTGGTAGAAGCAGTCCAGTCCATTTTTCAGGAACTGTGATGATATTATTATTCTTGATGAAGGTAGAAGCTTATTCAATATTGTTAAAGGTTCTCAAGTCATTTGATTAGAAAATTCTGATTTTAGCAGGCTATACCATCTGCACTTTTATTTTATTTTGTTTGAGAAGTTTCACTAATGGCCACATTTTTTTTCCTTGTTTCTAACACTTTTGCAGAATAATCATTGTCAAACCTGATCTGACTCTGTTTATATGTTATGGGACTTTTTCTCCAGGCTGTTTTTAAAATGAGCTCTTTATCCAAGAAGGACAGGAACTTTACCACAATTGATCTTGATGGTGCATTAGGTGAAGAGGGTATAGATTCTCCTATGGCTCTGTGAGCTCTTTCTAATCCATTTGATAATCCCTCTTTTAAATCAAGCACTTCAAGAAACCAGGAATTCAAAAAGGTGATGATGTCTTCTCCCTCAGTTTTTACTGGAAGGCCAAATATTCTTATATTAGTTCTCCTCTCCCTATTCTCTAAATCATCCACTTTATTAAGTAGCCAGTTATTTTGGTGAAGTAAGACTTCTTTCTGATTTTCCTCTTCTTTGAGTCTTCCATCTATGTCATTTAGTGATGTCTCCATATCAAGTAATTTACTTTGTTGTTGCTGCAGTATTTCTTTTAGTACATCTGTTTGCTTTTGGCAGTTTAAATTGAGACTTTCCAAATTATCAGTGAATCTATCCATTTTCAACGACAGTTCATGTAATGTGGAAGACATCAGTTGTATCTCCTTTTCCAGGGTGGTTTCTGAGTGAGAATTCTTTAAACTGGCCATTACCAAACAGCTGTGTTGTTCTTCAGAATATTTTGACAAGAAAAACTCAATAATATTTCTTGAAATTTGGTAGAGTTGCAGTTCTTAAGTTCCTTAATATTTTTTTTCTATTTCTGGTTAATGAAAATAATTTTTTCCCTGTTT
Source organism: Protopterus annectens (assembly GCF_019279795.1). Taxonomy (NCBI): domain Eukaryota; kingdom Metazoa; phylum Chordata; order Ceratodontiformes; family Protopteridae; genus Protopterus; species Protopterus annectens. The sequence continues at coordinate 148,887,074 of NC_056729.1, read as the reverse complement.
TCTAGTACTGTTTTGTGGAGCTCAAAAAATTGCTGCTTATCTGTTTGCCATCTAGGCTTTGCCCTGACAGCATGGTCTTGGGGGCAGAATTACAGCTCTCCACCAAAACAAAACTATTTGTTTGTAGAAAGTAGACTTTTTAAATCTTTATTCCGCAACACGTCTACCAACAAGTCAACAGGCATGACATGAATTTACTTATTCATAGGTTCATAGGAGCTTACTAAGCTATTGGCCCTGAGGCCCTTATAAGCCTAGCCAAGAGTTAAGCAATGTTTAGACAAGTCAACACCCAAAGCCCCTGTCCAGCAGGGACACAGGTGGAATCCCAGGGGTGTATTTTCTGTTTCCCATCCAGTTATCCAGGTTGCGCTTAAAAATGGATAATGAGGTACTCTGCTTGACATGGAGAAGGAGTCTGGGACACAAATCTGTCCTGCCAACAATTCCTATTGATGTCACAGATCAGGTTGAGGTTGCACATACGGGTTGCTCGAGTGGAGCTCGACTTGCGGATATGCAGCAGTCCCATCAAGGCGGGGTCCGAGATTGCTTTATATGCCAAACAGAGGTCACTCCTGAGGAATCTGTATGAAACTGAGTAGAGGGATAGGTCTTTTGACCTATCTGTGTAGGATAGATGTTTGAGGCCCTGGATTCTCCTGGTGAGGAACCTCTGTGTTCTTTCCAGCTGCTGCATGTACATTGAGAGGTACATGCCGAAGGGGCCATTATACTCAATAATTGGCCTTATAAGGGAAGAATACAGGGATGTTATGACCTCTTTGTCCCTGGATGAGATGCGCTTACTTATGAGGTGGGCCATGTAGAAAGCTTTCCGTACAATGAAAGCAACATGGTGGTCAAACGTCAGGTTGCTATCAACCTGGATGCCCAAATTCCTCACTACTGATTGTGCACTTTGAACATTGTTATTAATGTGATAATATGTGGGGATGTCATTCTCCCCAAACGGGATGATGATGCATATTTTGGCATTCAGCTTGAGACCATGTATCTGGCACCAGTCATTTGTTTGGATGAGACCCTCTTGGAGGACATCCACATCACTTGGGAAAATGATGACTGCGCCCAGCTTGCAGTCATCTGCAGACTTGGTTAGCCATAGTCCACTGGTTTTGGCATGTACCTCAGAGAAGTATATCCTAAATAACAGAGGCCCCAAGACCAATCCCTGGGTACGCTGCTTGTTACAGGTCGACTGCTTGAGGTGGCTTCCCCTATTTTGATTAGATGGGTTCTATCAGTGAGCTAGCTTGCTGCCCATCTGGTAACATATGGATTGATGCCTAGTTGAGAGAGTTTATCTGCTATGCCTGAGTGGTGAATAGTGGCAAAGGCTTTGGCCAGGTCAAGGTAGGCGGTGTGAACTGTCTTCCCCTCAACCATGGTTTTGGTGACTGTTTCAAAGCAGTCGACCAGCTTTAACATACATGACCTTCCCTTGACAAAGCCAAACTGTGTGGGGTCGAGTGTTTGGAGGTTGCCAATGCCACTACTAATGAGGTCCATTATAATCCATTCCATGGCCTTGCAGATCAGGCTAGTTAGGCTGATGGATCTATAAATTCTTGGATCAGTGGATGCTCCACCTTTGTGTAAAGGGATACCAGTGGCTGTCCTCCACTCGCCTGGTACAAAGACAGTACTCAGACTATGGTTGAATAGGGTGCCTAATGGTGCTGCAGGTTCATGCCTGAGTTCATGTAGGATGCAGCCAGGGATGTTATCGGATCCCATGGAGGCTGTATTTTTTGCCTTTGTGAGGGCAGTGATGACCTGTTCCCTAGAGATAAGGGGTTGAGTCAGGTACTGGGGATGTCCTGATTTACTGATGGGGGGCAGAGGGGAAAAGATTTTGCTGAATCTGTCAGCCAGTAGATTAGCTATATCTACAGCATTTGTGTATGTGGTGTCCTTGACCACCAGTTCTGAATAGATCTGGGTGCTTCCTTTGAGATTTTAGACATATGTAAAGAAGGCCTTATGATTGTCTCTAGTAGATGTGGCCAATTTGGACTCAAAGTTGGCTTTAGAGGATTTCAGTAGTGCTCTTATTTGCTTGTTCAGGGTAAGGAGAAATTGCTTCCAACTGGGCATCTGGTCCTTCTTGGTCCTGGACAGTAATGTTTTCCTTTTGTTATATAGTTTATTTATTGCAGATGTCTACCAGACAGGTTTACTCTTCCTTGCGGAGGATGATTTTGTCCTTTTGGGTATTCCTGATTCCATGCATCTATGTAAATGCTCATATAGTACTTTGGTGCAGATTTGGACATTGGTGCCAGTTCCTACAATGGGGGAGGGGGCTGTGAAGCTGTTTAGACCATCCCTCAGGAGGTTGTAATCAGCTTTGGAGAAGTTTTTTTATTTGACTCTCGCTAGAGGGTGGTCAGGAAAGATCGTGACTTTGAAAGTGACTGCTTTGTGGTCGGATCTTACCAGGGAGGATGATACTGTAGGAGTGCTGCAGTGGTTACTCATGTTGGTTAATACCAAGTCCAAGATATTATCATCTCTTGTGGGGGTATCGACTAGCTGTTCCAAGGCATTTGCATTGATAAAATTGAGGATTCTCTGGGCATTTGTGTTTTGGCATGAGTAGTTTTTCCAATCTATGGTTGGGTAATTAAAGCCACCCAGTAGCAGGGCAAAGGGTTGAATCTTGATAGATTTGAAGAGGTCCAGATAGGTGGAGTTGGCATCTGGAGATGTGTGTGTCTTTAATATATATTGAAACCCCACCTCCTTTGATTTTGCTGCCCACAGTTTGGGGTCTGAATGTGTGATAGGATGAGTAACGAGGTAAGGGTGGGATGCTCTGTGTAGCTTTGAACCAGGTTTCTGTGACTGCACAAATGTCAGCATCTTCCAGGGTTAAGAATGCTTGCAATGAGTGCAGTTTCATGTTTAGGCTCCTAGCATTTATCAGCATGACCTTTAATTTGCATTTTGTTGAAAATTTTATGTTGGTAGTATTGACCTCATGACTTTTCCTAAAAAAAGCACTATTGGGTGGCAAGGGCATTTGCCAGAATCCAGAAGCGAGACAGATGCAGGCTATCTCTAGTAAAGCATCATGGTCTGTTGATCATATCTTCCCAGACTGTCAAGTACTGCATCCCCCTGGAATGACAGCAGAAACTAAGCCAATTGTTAGTCAGTCATTTTCTGTTTGTATTGAGGCATCATTCTAGGTGAAGGTAGAATGTTGCTTTAGGCTAGGGACATACCCAGGTGGTAGTAAAAGATGGTTGTCTGTGTGCATATATTCAGCAAGCTCAATCATGTTTCTCTTCATATAGTCCAGGGAGGTACACCTCACGTCATTCACACCAACATGAACTATGACAGAGTCATAACAGTACCTGCTGTTGAGAGACTTGAGTGCGTGTGTGATATGGTGGATTCTGGCACCTGACAAACAACTAACCGTGACTTTATCCTTATCCAGCCTGTTGAGAGGCACATCTGTGTCTGTCACAATGGAGTCTCCTATGACAACTATATTATGTTTATGGTTAGGCCTTAGTGGTTCTGAGACATTGGTGTGTGGACTACCCATGGTATATAGTGTGGAGGGTTGTGGAGTTCTCATGTGTTTTTGCCTCTGAGGTCTCCTTTGTTTGGGTTTGTTTTTGATGAGGACCTCCACATATGTGTGTGTGTGTTGTGTAGTTGTGGGTGGTTTTTGATGTGTAGTGATTGTGTTGACAACCTTCTCAGTGCCAGATGTACTGGCTTGTGAGAGAGAGCGCGTAGACTCTAGCTTCTTTATGTAATTGCATCTCTCACAAATTGTATTCCTAGGTGGTAGTAGAAGATGGTTGTCCGTGTACATGAGGCAGTTGCTACACTGTCTTAGGATGCCCATTATTTATTTATTTGAAATTTAATAACTCTATAAGTACTCCAGTCAAAAGACCCTCTTTATACTTGACCTTGGGCTACAAGGCATTAACTCTGTCAGGAGATACGAATATAAAATTAAACAGTAGAACAAATGTGTTAAAGTGTTTACATTTTGTCATTAGAGATAACACACACAACGAAAATATACAACTAAAGGACTATAACAGACAGAATAAAATAAGATTAGCTAAATTAGCTAGCACAGTTAAAGTATGTACAAAGAATAATACATAAACTAGCATTACTAACATCTCACCTGTGGTACACAAAGAGGCCACGCATATCCATGTCTACCTTTCTGAGCAGTTCCTTAATAACATATAAAGGCAACAAAGCAACCCTAGGTTTGTCTCCAACCTTGACACCACTCCCACATCTTCGATTACCCTGTCACATCTGTTGTAATACCTGGCCAATAAAGAATTTTATTAAAGCCTCCTTTCTGTAATGCTTTATGCCCTAAAGGCCTGAAAATGGTATATCACTGAGTGTAATTGAAAATGCCTGGTGGTAGGGATTTGAGACTACCAACTGCTGTATAATTTTTCTTTCTCTCTATCTCTCTCTGTTTGTCTTTCAAGAGTTCACTCTTTGGACATTAACCCCTTGTTTCATTGTATGTGGACTTCCAATGAACCTAAGACATAGGATTTTTCTTGGCCACTTTTTTACATTCTGTATGGTGGGATCTAAGAAATGTGCCTATATCAATTTTTTGTTTATGACCCTCAGCAGTTCTCCTTTCAATGGAAGTTTAGCATTGTTTGACAAATGTCTGTCAGATTCAGGCTTGTTATTAACTAGCTCATCCCTTGAAATAACCCTTCTAGTGGTAGTCCAGAACCTTTTGATCACTGAGCTTCAAATTCATGTTTGATGCTGGACCTACCTTTTCCATGGAAGTAGCCCCATCCTCAGTTCCTACTACAAGTGTGGGCATTATATGGGCCTCTCCCCTGGTAGTTTCACCGTGGCATTTCTTTCATACCTCTATGAATGTGTTATTGTATGCACACAAATTCATTACGTACATCTACTGTGTTATCATCAGACACTACCACCTGCTTGCCTACTTGCTCTTTTTGTAGTTGAAGTGAGGCCTGGCCAATGCACATGAGTCACATAGACATAGCAACATGCACTACCCAGGCACAAAATGTTCCTCTCTAACAACTGCAAGCTGGACATTGGATGGTACAGGCTTCACCTAGATATACTGAAACATTTAAGTCCAGGCCATTTGTGAGCACTGGAGCCAACAGTTTATTTCTTTGCCTGTAGAGCTTTCTGTGGAGATATAGTCTGCTTCCATGGGTTCTCTTATACCCATATCAGGTGATAGGTAAAACCCTCTTCTGCAATTGTGCCCTGTTAGCAGACATCAACTCTACATTTGTCCATTTTCCCAGTAGTATACACTCCTGGTTAGAGTCTCATATCTGTAATTAAAATAAAATGTTTTCTCCCTTATAATTGTCCTCCCAACATTTCAGAAGTAGTAACTTGACATTCACTCATCCACCTAACTATGTGCATATTTCTGCAATGAGATCATTGAAACATTTTATTTTCTCTAAACATTCTTCCTATAAACCTTTTTTTTTCAAACACCTTTATTGAATTATCACTTGTGACATAGGCAAATTTATATTCATATAAAAATAATCAAATTATATTAATGTAACAAACATTATACTTCACATATATTGCTATATATCATATAACCTAAGCAATATTACATAAATTTGAGGTGTGAGAATAATACTTTAAAAAGAATGTTGTTTTTAACTTTCTTATAGTCCAAAAATGAGTCAGACATTTTTGAAAAAGCATACTTTTACCTGTAAGTAAAGGAGTTAAAAACCTCAGCATTACATCTTATCAGGTTCTACAGAATACGCACATGTTCAAATACCTGAGAAAAGAATTACCAAAGTCATCCCCGTCTGATACTGAGGAAATTATTTATCAATGGCTTTGGCTACTGGGGCTAAAGATTTCACTCTTGATACTCATGTTCCCTTGGTGGAAAGAAAGCAATTCTTTTTCATGCTCACATTGCTTCTTTTTCTGCAGCATTGGTCTTCCTCGGTATTTGCTCTCTTTGTACCTTATACTGTTTCATTCTTTCAGCTGCTTCATGGTTTCCCATTTCCAGTTCCAACGCCATTTCCAACTTCAGGCTGCATGGTAGGGTCATCTGGAGATGGACTGCATTTTTTTGCTGCATGCTTTACACTGACAGCCACTACAAGGCTGCCTTCATGTTCACTGGAGTCTTAACTGTATCTAAAGTGGCTATCATCTCATCCTTGTTTATTATAGTTTGTTGAGTACATTTCAATATACATTCTTTAGCCAGGTATGACACTTGGATTTTTTGAAATACTCTGCAGTGCTCATTATTTTCTGTTTCTCAACCACTTTGTCAAAAAAAAAAAAATCATCCCCCCAGAGTTGCACAGATTTTTTCAGGCTGCAGATGGCTTGCAACTTAAGGGTATCCTTGGGGGTCTCACCAGCAATTGCCTCCATGGGAGGGGTTAAGTTATGACCTACCCTCTTGTCCCTCCCCTTCACTCCTCTATGCCCATCTCAGAATTGTCCTAGGGTTCCCATCTTCATTGAACTTGCCTTCCCTCTGTGAACACCAAGATGAACATCCCACCACCTGGGATAAGCAACTCCATCACTTCATCCCTACTAGCATCTCAGATACTGGAGTCCCTAATTGAACCCAGGTCTCGTGGGTTGCAGTTGTGGCTCTATCCCTCTACACCATAGTGCTGACTCCCTCTGATTATAGCTTTGACCTCCTCTTTCAGATTTTCCTTTTCTTACCTTTCCTAGATGCTGTTAATGAATTCCGCTATCTTTCTTTCTATTGTAATTTTTAGCTTCTTCTGATTTCCTTTCTTTCTTCAATGAAAACTGTCTTATCTGTACTCAGTTTCATCCAGTATGCCTTTAGTTTTGTATTCTGTTTTGCTATCATTTGCTGAAGTTCCTGATCATGTTTTTAATAAAGTTCATGATCAACACTTAACACATTCTGAAATGTACTGTACAGCTGAAGAAAAGCTATAATCACTGGCTTCCAAGGATTTCAGCTACCTCAGTCTGAGATAAATGCCTTACACTACATTTATACCAACAGGAATTGAAATATGGTCAGACACATTCTGCACACAGACAGACAGACACACACATACACAGCTTCCTGAGATGGGCTAATGATACTTTTCCAGTGCAGTACTCCATTCCCTGCTTTTTTTCAGTTATGGTAACACCAACTATACCAATATAGTACACCAAAAGCACAAGTGCCATTTATGGTTAAATTAAACAAACCACAATGCATGCATCTAATAGCAATAGTCTGAGCAGTTACCCATTAAATGATGGAAGCCAGCAATTTACTGTTATACTTCCTCAATACACACACACTTAAACCAAAACATAATCCATCAGCCACAGCCATTTAAAACTGAACAATAAAACTCTAACTGAAATATATAAAATCAAGCAGTACACTTTATAATATAAAATATGTAAGCAGCTATACACTTGCACAATGAAATACAAAATAAGTGTATATATGTTTAAAACAATAATAAGTATATATATATATATATATATATATCTACAGACTGATGGTATATAGAAGAAATGAATGCAATAGTTTATCTGGCCCTATTACTACTGGTACCCAAAGATGTAAATAATTCTATTCATCTCTGACCTGTAAGTCCAAACAGCAGATGTACGATCTCATAATAACATCCAGTCTTGATCTTCTCTCCCAGAGCTGCAGCATACTGGCAATACTTCAGAAGTTAGACAAAGATCTAAATATAAGTGCCTTTTTAATTTAGGAAAGCTCTTGAAACTTACCAAGTATCTAAGAGGGGTGTTCTTAACTTAGGTAAATTAATCATTTAATTAGCACAGTCCATCTGGGCACATTTAACCCCTTCTAACATAGTTCAAGAGAAACTGTTTCCTGCTACTTACAGAATTTAAAATAAACCATTCTGTGCTGCATTGATCAGCACTAAGAATACATTTTCATTAATTCAGTGCATTATAATTCAATTGTTCTACATCTGTGTTCTCAAAAATAATTGCATTTCTTTTTTAGTTTGTCATAGGTGTTTTAGAGCAAGAACAATTACTCAGGCATTGTGCATATTTGTACCGCACTCTATAACAATGTTTAGGCTGGTCAAGCAGTTGTATTAGATGACAAAATCCACAGAGACAGAAGTGCTCCTTATTGCACTTCTCTGAACACTAGTAAACATAGTTACCAGAGTATGGAATGTGTACCTCAAGCTGCTCTTCATATTTTAAAATAATACTCTAATTACTAATGATTTTAGTTGTCTGCAAAGAGGATAACACAAACATAACCGAATGAATGGGGCAATAGCATGGTAACAGTCATAAAGCAGATCTAGAGGAATATATTTTCATCCTCAAGAAAAGTTAGAGGAATAGCAGCATTACACTCAAAACAACTTTAACTAACAACTCATTAGACTATCAGTCTTTACTTTTACCATATCTCAACTACTGATTGCTACTACTAAGCTCTGCATATTTACACATATACTCCAAAGTTCATTAACAAATAAAATCAGTATGTTAAAAGATAGTATCCTCAATAACCGTTAACATGAAAAAAGGTATAATAATGTTAGATGGGCACTGATTTAGTCTGAGACAAACCAATATTCAAAACAAACTATAAATCTTATCCACTACATGCTAGTCTCACACAATCAATTACAGAGACAGCTAGACCTGAAAAAGCAGCATGGAAAGAATGCATAATAGACTGGGCATTAATTTCAAGCCCATACTATATTACTTTTTCAGGAGTCCTACGGATTTTATAAGCTATTATTACACTATATGTACAATTTGTAAACTAGAGTGATCATACAAATCACATGGAGATGGATTCATTCTAAAAAGGAAGACTATGTCTTTAATTTCACTCTGTTTTAATATTTCATCTGGAATCCTATCAATTACTTAACAGTTGACAAGGCAGCACATCACTTCAATTAAACTTTTCTTAATATTCTTGCATTAATTACCCTTTATATCAAACAAAAGTAAAACACTCACATGCACCTTGGCTGAAACTAGAACACTAAAATAAATTATTTAAATTATAAAAAGTATTTTGAAAAATTACAGCCCTCCTATAAAATGAATCCAAAGCAGTTTAGTAATCTAAAAAAAAGACAACCAAATCCACTACCTAAGGAATCTAACTGCAATATTGCTTGTAAAATGGAAAACCATTTTTATAAACAACCAGATCAATAAGTAAAGAATGCAACTTTATGTCCTACAAACATGCCCAGGAAGCATTCATATACTCAACATGCCTCTCACCATAGACTTGGTACAGAAACCGTGTTACTGACCTTCTTAAATAATTGATCAGTTCAGAAATCAAAGTCACCTTGCTGATTCCATCTTCATAGATTTCAAAATGCTAGCCAACTTAGATATAAATAACAACGTTGAACTCTCATTCCAGAGCTGTATCAGTCAATGATCACAGTATGTCTATACTGGAAATATAAATGCTCAACCTACCAAACCCTCATTGTAGGAGTGACACAAGGGTATATCCTTGGACCACTAATGTTTCACAAATTTATCAAAGAAATGCACAAGTAGACAGAAAGTGCCGGAACTGTGTAATATGCAGATAACTTAACACTGCAATGCATAGCAGCTATGTTAATCCAACTTCAGAGTATCATGCAACAAACATCTATACCTCTTAAAATGGATAACTGAATACCAAATATTCCTAAACAGACACATAAAATGTCTGTAGCCCAGATGTTATTCTGAAACACACTACTATCTTCAATATTATCTCCATAAATAACATTCTAATTGGTCATGTACCTACAGAACTACACAGAGTCATCATAGATCAAAAACTAAGATTTGAGCAACACATTGATAATGCTGTAAGAAATACTTGCCAAAAACTAGACATACTTTATAAAGCCAAACCATATCCTATATAGTCTACATTATTAGCAACTACTCCATCTCATAAATCCAAACCATATCCCATATAATCCACATTACTGACAACTGCTCCATCATATAAATCCAAACCATATCCCAGAGAGTCCACATTACTAGCAACTGCTCCATATTATAAAGCCCAACCATATCCCACAGAATCCTCATTACTAGCAACTGCTCCATCTTATAAATCAAAACCATATCCCATACAATCTACATTACTAGCAACTGCTCTATCTTATAAATCCAAACCATATCCTATACAATCTACGTTGCTAGCAACTGCTTCATCTTATAAATCCAAACCATATCCCATAGAATCCAAATTACTGACAACTGCTCCAGCTTATAAATTCAAACTAAATCCCGTAGAGTCCACATTACTGGCAACTGCTCCATCTTATAAATACAGTACATATCATATATAGTCTACATTACTAGAAAATGGTCCATCATATAAATCCCAACAATATTCTGTCAAATCTGCTTTACTGGCAACTGCACAATCTATTTTACTTCTAGGACTACTTTGTGCTTCATCCATTTTAACAAGAATATAAAAGCAGCAAAATGAATTGGAACAAACGTATTGCCTTATAACAATGTTTGCTCCAAATCTCCCAGCCAGAGCTCATCATGACACTGCTTTAAATGAAATAAATTAGTTATAACTGAAAAATGTTGATATTGCTTCCCATCTCAAATTTATATACAATACTCTATGTAAACCACTGATTTGTTAAAAGCACAGTGGATTAAGACTTTTTAAGTCTCAAAACCAAATGCATGCCACAAAATCTAAAAACCATTATGGTGACTCTTCCCACAAAGCAAGTATTGCTAAAAACTGAACTCGTCATCAGTCACACAATTGAAATCCAACATTAAATTGTTCTTAGAAAGACATCATTTTTCTCTAACATTCAAGTCCAGACTCAACGTTACCTACCAAAGGACTCCTGGACAGCACAAAAGGATTAAATTAATGGCTATGTAAGGGAGTATACTTAGTGCTGTGCTTGTATTTTTGGTCAGGTGTAGGTAAAAGGATAGAGTTAGTGCTGTTCAGTGTGTGTTGAAATGTAGTTAGTCTCCAATCTTTCTTGTGTAATGAAAGTGTTACAGAATTTTTTTTTGAGTAAGGCATAGGTTAATGTTAGGGTTATTACAGGAGCAGAGTTAGAGTTAGTATACATTAATAATGTTTGTAGGGGAGCTTTGCTCACTTGCAGCACCTTACTAATGCATACTAATCCTAACCTTAACAATAATCCTTTTTTTCTTGCTGTGAGCCATGTATAGTAATGGTGGGAGGTTTAACATGTGGACACGCTTACTTGTAAACATGCAATATGCACACTTCTGCAGCTCAAGGTTTGTATAACCTCACTAGTGGTAAACCTTTATATTCACTGGCACCATGCTATATGCAATGATGAGAAGCATCGTAGCACAATGACCATCTTGACAGCAGAATGCACATTGTGAGTACTGTGGTTCAGGGTGACAGCTGTGTGGTTATACTACACAAGTACACAATCATGTGACTTACATGTTTGATTATGTCTTAGGTTCATAGGTTCATTGGTGTTTACTAGGCTAATGACCACAAGGGCCTTTTTAATCCTAGCCATGCATCCCAGGTCTCTGACAAGTTCTGATACCCTTGATAAGTATAATCATGGGCCTGGGAGATGAAGCATGTACAGGTTACCTGTTTGCATTCGAGACATAGGTGCCAAACCAGGGATGAATTTCCGGTTTCCAATCCAGTTGTCCAAGTTGCACTTGAATTGGGTTAGGGAGGAACTCTGCTTCACATGGACAAGGTGCCTGTTCCATAGATAGGTATGTATCCCAGAGACTACCCTATCTCTCCAGCAGGTCCTATTTATATCATGAAAAATGTATCTTAATTTGCGTGCTCTGCTCCTATGCTGTGCTAGATCCAAAGTCTTCTTAAGACACACAGTCAGTTTACTGCTGAATCAGAGACACAGAGCTTTGCATGACTCCATCTGTAGTCTGTTTAAAGCACCAAGCCTTTCAAATTGCACACTGATAAAGAAATATAGTTTGCAGCTATAAGCACAGTTACAGATAAATTATTTTATAACAAATGACACATACTGTTTCTGTTAGTTTGTAGCATATATTTACAAAGGTTTTCTTCATTACAGATACGAGTGATGACTTCTACAAAATACCTCTCTCTGTCCCTTTCTCACATAAATGAATTACAACAGTTGTTATATAAAGTGCTAGTCATGCACATAGATTGTTATTTCCTCTTGGTATGTTTTTTGGCCTTCTGTGGGAAGTCACATAATGTCTGTTTTTAGACCTTTCTATTGTCCTTTTGTGATTTATTTGTAAGCACTTTTGCTGATGTAAGGATGCCATTAACAGAAATCTGAAAGGAAACATCTGTACAAGCTGTTCCTATTGAAAAAAACATCACATATTGCTGAGTTTATAAAAAAGGATGTCTGTTAATAGATATTTGTTCTGCAAACATGAGAAAATCATGTAATCCTTGCTTTCCAATATTGCTTTGTTAGGCTTTTCTGATGCTGTGAAGAGAAGCCTGTCTGTTATACATATAGTATGAATGCACATTTTACATTGCTAAACTCTATACATATATTCAAGCAAACTGTTTATTCTATGCTTTATCTTTCAGCATATTTACAACAGAATTAATTTCAGCCTTATATTCATAATATCTAACAATTCCCTCTTTTTTTAAACATACTCAAAACACTTTATACTGATATGTATTTTTGATTACCTTATATAGAAAACACATTAAAAAAACAAAACCTTTGGTCTTCTTTTGATACAAGTCAAAATGCAATTTTACATAGTTAATACAATAATATAAAAGTATTACTACCAAAATTGAATGTATTTAACAACTTTTTCTTTTGCAGACCATTCTGTGAAAATATTTCATCAATTATGGGCTGTGTCTGCTTTAGTTTTATTTTTTAACTTGATTAATTTATTATTTTGCAATTACAAAATTTAATTTATGACTTATAACTGTTCCATTAACTCTTTGCAACTGTTGAATTAACTATAAGAGACAAGAACCATGTGCTACTGCAAGCATTTATACACTGCTGAAAATATAGTTTCAGTGTAATTTTAACCATAACATTGTGGTCATGTCTCTGAACTGCTCATTAACATCTTGGTAAAGTACTGATCTGGGCTTAGATAATACTTGAGGATTTAAAAAATATAATGTATACATTAAAGAATGCTATGTACATATTAGTCCATTAGCTGTATGAATACAATATTTTAATATAATTTTTTCTCTAGCTGGGGTAAAACCAGTGATATTACAACTTGACAAATTAGTTTTGAACTTATTACAATGTATTCTGTACAGTATGTATTTACACAGACTGTTTGCTATTCATACATTTCAATCTAGTAGGTACCCTGGACCCATTTTTTCTCTACACATATTCATTGCTAGACATTAATTTAATTTGTACTGAATTCTTCTGCATTTGTACATACAAAGACTGTAAAGTACATTTCGTCCAATCTTACAAATGTAGTAACAGTAACATCAAGCAAAATCTTAGAAAATTTTTATGTCTCTTTAGAAATATCTAGTGGAATTGCCTCCAGAGGCAACAATGCTTTTTGCATACCAACATTATCTTGCCAAAAACATATTAAAAATAGTGACCATTCTTGTTCAATTTTTTTACATATTTTTACTCTCTCTTGTATAGCTGTAATAAAGCAATTTTAAATCATCTTGTGTATAGCTTTGCAGTTTAATATGTTGCAAATACAATTTAATACTAAACAATACAATAATAACTAGCATAACAGATCTTGGGCTTTCAGATTTAATCTGTTTACCAGTGTTTCTTATGCACTAATACCTGTTTTTTCCTTCCCCCCAAAAGAGTATTGTCAAGAAAGAATGAAATATTATTTTTTTCCTGTAGTTCTATTTCAGACCCTTGTTGTTTATTTTTTTCTGTAGCTTTATTTCAGACCCTTGTGCAGTACTGCTTATACAGTCAGTGTAAAACTGAGAAAATGCCCCTCCCCCTGTGGTATAGCAGTATTGTTTATTTGCTTTAGAATGTACACCAACCCAATACTTTGGCCACACATCTGCTCCAGTAGGCTACCAAACTATAGACCCCTTTCTGATTTGATAACTTTTTATAAAGCTTTTGTTGTTTATTACAACTAGTAGGTATTTATACCCTCCTGCACAATTGATTTGAACTGTATGTATACTATAGCCCATTTGCTGGCTGTACTTGATGCAACTGAGTTTTTTTTCTTTTAACATTTACTTGCAAACAGATTAGCAGTGACATATGCAGAATGGTGACATTTTATTACAATTACCAAATAGTGTTGCATGTAAACATTTAACAATTATGTTTTAATAACAGTAATGCTTTAGAAAAACTCAAGCTAATTGTCTGGCAATCAGTCTTGTTGTTTATCTTATCTTTCCAACATTTCCTGTAACTATTCATCTAGTCTAGGAAGGTCTGAGCTCACATTTTATACTCTATAAACCATAATTAACTTTTTTGGGTGTTTTTCCTTTAATCATCTGTTAGTAAAATGCAGTTATAAAATACTTAGTATTATATTTGTGATTTGCAGAACTATGCATTTATATTACATAAATAGACATTATTTTACAATTAGTTTACATGGATTTCAGTATTTTTTTATTTATTTATTTAACTGCCCTACCATTAATTTTACAAAAACTGTTTGACTAATACCATTTATGATTTTATTTCCTTTTAAAATTCAGAAATTTAACTGTTTGGTGTGGTGTTACTATACAATTATATAAAAATTGTAAAAAACAAATAGATATTAGCTTAACTAACATATGTTTATATTTACATTATTTATATTTGCTGTTGTCTGCCTGTTATACTTGTGCATTGTAACATATGTATTTTAGATGAAAAGAAAAAACATGCATGTCAGTCTTGTATCTTTATATCTTTACTAACTATTTTCATTTAATTTTATGCACTAGAACTGTTTCATGTAACTATTTTTATTTAATTTTTATACACTAAAACTGTTGTGTACCTTTTGACTGGGCTATTAGAATAGCTGTTATATACTGTACTTTACTGTAGTACTGATAAATATCTTGCTTTAATTGAATGGAAGTTTTAAACATTTGAGAATGATTTTTCCAGATTTTACCATCCTACCATGTATGCTTAACCATTTTCAAAACATAAACATATTATAAAATATATTTCTTTTGCATAGATTAGCTGCGTATGCAGGAAGTTCCCAGTCTCTGTCAGTTCAGCTAATTTATTTCCTTTATCCTGCAACTGTTGAGTTTCCTGTAATGTTGCATGGTCTTTCTGATATTTTTCAGTAACCTGTTCTGCTGCATCTAAAACTCCTATGCACTTTTGAAAAGATGTATCTATAAGTTGTCTAAGCTTCCTGAACTCATTGTGTCTGTCTTTTAAAAGTTTATTACATTCTTTTGTAACAAAATGTACTAGAGGTCCTGTCAGTAATTGATTTGACTCACATGTGGTGACAGAACATAACTGTTCAACATCTGAATATAATGGAAACATTTTACCCTTAGTTAATTCTGTATCATGAACAGATCTGTCTTCACAGTCTATTTTTTTAGCAATATGATGCAATACTTTTTATGGCATAATACACAAAATTCAGTTTTTGTTGAATCACACAATAAACATTTGTCATACCCCACATGGTTTTCTTTGAGATACCAGTCAAATATTGTAATACATTTGCATAATGCCTTACTATCAATTTGCCCTGATAAGGTGTTACATTTATTAATGTGCTGTGTATACCAACATTGCAATTTACTAAAGCTTGGTTTATTCCTACACGAATTATGTCTACTAATAATATCCATACTGTCTAATAACATCCAAAATGTCTAATAATATGCAAACTGTCTAATAGCATCCATACTAAAATGTGACAGAAAAAAGTCTTACCAGTTAGCAAGAAAACAGGTGATCAGGCTGTTATTGCAAATGGTTGAAAATTTTTTAGAGTCACTTGAGAAGATGGTGAAGTACAACAGCAGTGGACTGCTGTACAAAGTAGATATCCATCTTTTCTTAGAGAATTTATGGCACTATGACTTGAACTTCAGTCTCACTCCGGATGTAGACGTCTAAAAAACTTTACTACTGCAAGCTGCATAAACTGGAATACTTCTGTTTAGGATTTACACATATGTACAAATGTTAGTTACTGCAATTTGACTGAAGTGACCCTCTGCAGGGCTTACCATCACTCCCCCTGTGTTTGAATGCAGATTTTATGTTCAAATGCAGGCTAGCATGCCATTGAAAAATTATATGGAGCTGCTTACTGTGATAGATTTTAAGTCTTCTGGGGTCACCACTGAAAAATGTATCTTAATTCGTGTGCTCTCTGCTCCTATGCTGTGCTGGATACAAAGTCTTCTTAAGACACATAGTCTTGCTGTGCTGTTTACTGCTGAAATCAAAGTCACAGAACTTTGCATGACTCCATCTGTACTCTGTTTAAAACACCAAGCCTTTCAAATTGCACACTGATAAAGAAATATATTTTGCAGCTATAAGCACAGTTACAGATAAAAAACACAAACTTCTTCAGACAAATGATTACAATTACCGTCAGCCTTATATACTCAAACAGATGTCAATTCAGTGAATCAATCAAGAAATAGGACACTAATCGACATTTAAAGAAATAATAACCACAAAAACCATGCGCGATACAAACTATGATGCACATTATGCCCCTACTGAAATCCTAATACAACAACAAAATAAAATTCAGTTAGATAAAAATAAAAATAAAAATTAAAATGTTGAAAAGTAAAAGCTTAAAATTAAATAAACTAACAAAATCATCTTGCTAAGCTTTTAATTTTTAAAATACTACTTTTGTAGTTGTAATAAACATGGGTCAGCAGTTGTCAAAGGCCAGCTAGTGAGGGCAGCCCGTATCGTCACCCTAGATGCTGACTTTCATGCTGAATGTTACTTTTTAAAGAACATGTTTCTCTACCGAGGCTACCCAGATCAAATGGTCAGTGACATCATAGAAGAGGTTTAGAATAAACAACTCCGACATGTTTATAAACCAATTTTAGATAGCGTACACATGCAATACCAACGCAATGACACTTTTGGCACATCACTGACCCGAGGTTCTATTGTTTTACCAGATTTAGATCTCCAAAGACCCATGTTTATTACAACTTACAATATTAATAGCAAGGATTGCTTTGAGATCTTATGTAAAAACTGGGTTACCTTTAGGAGTGACCCTAGTTTGTTTCAGAGAGTAGGTGACCAGCCAAAAGTGACTTATAGGAAAGCTAAAAATCTTAAAATATTTTTTGAACAACATAAGCAGCAACCAAGTAGATATGTTGGTATGTTTAAATGTCAATCTTGTAATTATTGTCAATATGTTATGGAATCTAACAGGTTTAAGGTAAATGGCCAGTTTTACACCTTGAAGCACAGAGTCAACTTTAATTCTAAAATGTTAATTTATTTAGCTCAGTATCAGAGCTGTTTAGCATTTTACATTGGCAAGACGGAGAGACGTCTCCGTGATCGTATATATGAGCATACTTATGCTATTAGAAAAAAATTAACCCGAAAATGCTTTGGCCAAACATGTCTCTTGTCATCCAGGCCATAATTTCAAATTCATGGTGATTGACCAGACCATTCAAAACCCAAGAGGGGGTCCAGTTGGTTTAAAATTGGAAGAGCTTGAACTTATTTGGCAAATTAGATTGAATGCATACAATGTGCCTGGATTAAATGAAAGCTGCTCTATGAGTAGTATTTTAAAGATTAAAAGCTTAGCAAGATGATTTTGTTAGTTTATTTAATTTTAAGCTTTTACTTTTCAACATTTTAATTTTAATTTTTATTTTTATCGAATTGAATTTTATTTTGTTGTTGTATTAGTATTTCAGTAGGGGGCATAATGTGCATCATAGTTTGTATCGTGCATGGTTTTTGTGGTTCTTTAAATGTCGATTAGTGTTCTATTTCTTGATTGATTCACTGAATTGACATCTGTTTGAGTATATAAGGTTGACGCTAATTGTAATCATTTGTCTGAAGAAGTTTGTGTATTTTACACAACCGAAAAGCGCTTTACATTTATTAAATCTTTTTGTTTGTCGTCTAAGTGCCGCTTTCTTTGTCCTGAATCTGTTTTCTGTATTTTAAAGTTTGCAAGTTGGCCCAAGTCTGTGTACAGTTACAGATAACTTATTTTATAACAAATGACATGTACTATATCTGTCAGATTGTAGCATATATTTACAAAGTTTTCCTTTATTACAGATATGAATGATGACAAATACAAAATACCTCTCTCTGTCCTTCTCTCACATAACTGAATTACTACAATTGTTATATAGAGTGCTAGTCATGCACATAGATTATTTCCTCTTTGTATGTTTTTTTGGCCTTCTGTGGGAAGTCACATAATGTCTGTTTTTAGACTTTTCTATTGTCCTTTTGTGATTTACTTGTAAGCACTTTTGCTGATGTTGTTGTTGTGTCTTTCGGCTTTTCCCGATTAGGGGTCACCACAGCTGAACTCCGGTCTGCTAATGATTGGCAGTAGATTTTTACGTGCAGAATTGCCAGCCCTGATGCACAACCTTCAACGAAGGTACGCCCATTCACGCATATCTCCACACAGAAGACATTTTAGCTGAGAATCGAACAGGACGACGTCTTACTGTGAGGCGACAATGCTACCGCAGCACCACCACTGCAGTTCATTAAGCACTTTTGCTGATGTGAGGATGCCATTAACAGAAATCTGAAAGGAACCATCTGTACAAGTTGTTCCTATTGAAAAAAACATCACGTATTGCTGAGTTTATAAAAAAGCATGTTTGTTAATAGATATTTGTTCTGCAAACATGAGAAAATCATGCCCAATATTGCTTTGTTAGGCTTTTCTGATGCTGTGAAGAGAAGCCTGTCTGTTATGCATACAGTATGGATGCACATTTTACATTGCTAAACTCTATACATATATTCAAGCAAACTTTTTACTCTATGCTTTATCTTTCAGCATATTTATATTCATAATATCTAACAATTTAGAAGGCTGCATGTTCGAATCACGTCGGGGTCACTATTGAAAAATTTATCTTAATTTGTGTGCTCTGCTCCTATGCTGTGCGGGATCCAAAGTCTTCTTAAGACACACAGTCAGTTTACTGCTGAATCAGAGACACAGAGCTTTGCATAACTCCATCTGTAGTCTGTTTAAAGCACCAAGCCTTTCAAATTGCACACTGATAAAGAAATATATTTTGCAGCTATAAGCACAGTTACAGATAATTTATTTTATAACAAATGACACATACTGTTTCTGTTAGTTTGTAGCATATATTTACAAAGTTTTTCTTCATTACAGATATGAATGATGACTTCTACAAAATACCTCTCTCTGTCCCTTTCTCACATAACTGAATTACAACAGTTGTTATATAAAGTGCTAGTCATGCTCATAGATTGTTATTTCCTCTTGGTATGTTTTTTGGACTTCTGTAGGAAGTCACATAATGACTGTTTTTGGACTTTTCTATTGTCCTTTTGTGATTTACTTGTAAGCACTTTTGCTGATGTGAGGATGCCATTAACATAAATCTGAAAGGAACCATCTGTACAAGCTGTTCCTATTGAAAAAAATATCACATATTGCTGAGTTTATAAAAAAGGATGTCTGTTAATAGATATTTGTTTTGCAAACATGAGAAAATCATGTAATCCTTGCTTTCCAATATTGCTTTGTTAGACTTTTCTGATGCTGTGAAGAGAAGCCTGTCTGTTATACATATAGTATGAATGCACATTTTACATTGCTAAACTCTATACATATAGTCAAGCAAACTTTTTATTCTATGCTTTATCTTTCAGCATATTTAGAACAGAATTAATTTCAGCCTTATATTCATAATATCTAACATATCACAATTAAGGTTTAAGTCTTTAGAACAGGTAATTGTGGTACTGTTTGTTTTGTGCATATACAGGAGGTCCATCATGTCAGGCATAGATCTCCCCTCGAAAGCCTATAGGACACTGAATACAAGGATATGACTTTGAGGCCATCTGCATAGGACATATTACTTACATTCTTTTAGTGAGGAACCTCTGTGGATGTCCCATTTGTTGGATATGCCTGGTTAGGTACATACCAAAGGGGGCATTGTACTCAATGATAGGTCTGATGAATGCTGAATACAGTGGAACAATGACTTACTTGAACTTAGATGCCATACCTTTGTTTATAAGTTGCGCAACATAGAATTATTTCCTCACCACTGTAGATACATGATGATCAAAGGCTAGATTACTATCTATGTATGTCCCTAAGTCCCTGACTACTGGGTCAGCTCTAAGGGGTGTGTTGTCAGTATGATAGTTACCAGGGATGGATGACTTCCCAAAGGATACTATTATGCATTTTTTGGCATTTAGTTTTGGTCCATGACTCTGACACCAGTTGTTTGTCTGTGTCAGCCGTCCTGGAGAACATTTGTGTCAGAGTGAGAGTCAATGATAACTCCTAATTTGCAATCATTTGCAAATTTAATCATCCAGAGACCACTGACAGTGGCCTTGACTTCTGAGAAGCAAATGTCAAAAATGAGCAGTCCAGGGACTGATCCATGAAGGACTCCACTTGTGACTGGCCTCTTTGTAGAGGTGGACTCTTAAATTCTAAATTCCTGGGTCCTGTCTGTGAGTCAGTTGGCTCTCCACTGGGTGGCATACAGTTTTGTACCTAACCTCTTGAGTTTGTCAACAACGCCCAAATGGGGTATTGTGTCAAATGCTTTGGCCAGGTCAAGGTAGGCAGTGTGAAAAATGTTGGACTCATCCATTGCTTTGGTGACCTTCCCAAAGAAGTCCACCAGGTTGTGTAGGTATGATCTTCCATTGATGAAACCAAACTGGGCTTGGTCCTGTGTCTGGAGGTTTACAATATCTCTATTGGTCATCTCCATGATAATTCTTTACATAGATTTACATATAAGACCAGCGAGACTTATGGGTCTGTAGTTTCCAGGGTCTGTAGATGGTCCACCTTTGTGCAGAGGGATGACTGTTGTCTTTCTCCATTCATGAGGCACAAAGCCTGTTTGGAGGCTACCATTAAATAGTAATTCCAGAGGCCCTGATAGGTCATGTTTCATGCTATTTAGAAGCCATCCTGAGATATTGTCTGGGCCCATTGATGCAGTGTTCTTGGTCTTAGAGAGAGCATTAAGGACCTATTCCCTAGTGATAGTAGGTAGAGTTATATTTGATGATATTTCCTGAGGGAAGGTTGAAGGTTGAGTAAAGTTGGAGCTGTATTTATCAGCCAGGAGGTTTGCTATATCTTCTGGCTCAGTATAGGTGGCTCTATTTACAATGAGCTCTGCACATAATTGTGTATTGCCTTTGAGGTTGCGGACATAGCTAAAGAATGCTTTGTGGTTGTCCTTGGCCTGGGATGCCAAACTTACCTCAAACGTGGCTCTGGTAGACTTTATTTGTACTCTGAGTTGTTTGTTTAGTTTAATGAGAGTGCTTTTATCCTCCTAGGTGCTGCACCTCCTAATTTTTGCCATGATTTTCTTCCTCCTGTTATACATCCAACTGACTTTGTCATTCCACCAGGGAGGCTTGTTTTTTGAGTTAGTTCTGTACTTCTTCCTTGTGGGTACAGCTGCCTCTATGCAACTATTAACATGTTTGTAAAGGGTTTCCGTGAACAGTTATGCATAGGAAGAAGTGTTCTCAGGGTTTATAGGGATTTGAAATTTTTCCAGGTTCTCACTTAATAGCAGTATGTTAGCCTTAGAACAGTTCCTGAATATTCCCGGTTTAGCTGGGGTTCCAGGTTTAATTTTTACTTCAAAGGAGACCATTTTGTGGTCTGACCTTACCAAGGATGGCAAAACTGGGTAGCATGATGCCATGGCCATTGCTATGCTGTAAATCTGTAAGAACACAGCCTGGCTACAAACCCATGCACTCATTAACTAGTCACAATTCAAGTGGATGAGGCAGACTAGGCCTCACAGAGCAGGGTAGGTTTGACATAAATCATAGAAAATTGGGTTGTATTGCCTTACTACCATAATAACTCACTAAAAACCCTAAATAGTATGTTGGGCATCATGGGTGCCATATTGTGAGATACTGTGCTGCAGAAATGGATAGGGACATCTACAGTGGATAGGACCATTTTACAGGGACAACTCCATGATAAATGACTACTACACATAGCTGCCACACAATACTGGTGGTTAAATGTTAACATTGTGATGGTCATGGCATGGATATAGTACACTGTGGTGCACTGAGTTAGGATGAGGGTAGCAAATACAACTAAGGTACAGAGAACAGAAAGGAAATATATGCTGGAAGGAAGGGAGCACATCCAAACAGCAAGGCCACAGTAGAAGGCATGTTAGTCAATATTCCCTTGGTGTGGGGGATAGGCTTAAATCTCTCATTACCCAAGCATGACAGGTTGTAGTGTAGTACTTTGGGTATACAACTCTGCAGACCTGGATAAGTTGACATGAGAGCTGACATACATGTAAGAGCTGAAGATTCAGCATGAGCACAGGGAGTCTGGGCTGTATTTCCACATGATAGTAGACTCTGGGCCTGTTTTATAAACAAAGACTGAGCTGTAGCTACAGAAGCAAGGACTAGTATATGTAGACCACATCCCTACATCTAACACAGTCTGGCACAGTTTCACAGCAGTTAGCTCACTGCTTTTCACAGAATTATCTGCCATAGGGATGGTGCTGGTGGTAGTGGGATGGTGAGTGGTGTCTATTACAGACAGTCCTTCATGTGTATATATATATATATATATATATATATATATATATATATATATATATACACACGGATTCACTTTGGAATCTCGAATTTCTGAAACATCAAATTTCATATGATTGAGACCATATGATTGAGGTATCGGAATATTGAGATTGTGAAATAAATCCAACATAACAAAAAAAAACACCTTTTCAACATTTCTGCAGGGGGGAAGCTCCCCTGCATCCCCCACGTGAGGGGCTGTGCCCCCACACTCCTGCTATTTAAATATACCAACTCCGAGATCACACTACAGCAAGGAACAGGGAAAACTTCTGTTCCACATGGTATGCAGATCTCCATTTGGAATTTTGAAGTTCTAAAACTTCGATCATATGGTCTCGACCATATGAATTTCGATGTTTTAGGATTTCAAGATTCCGAAGGGAACCCATACACACACACACACACACACACACACACACACACACACACACACACACACGCATATATATATATATATATATATATATATATATATATATATATATATATATGTACACACACACACACACACACACACACACACACACACACACACACACACACACACACACACACACAGATCTACATGTTCCCACAGGTATACTGGTGCAATTATGTTGACAAAGATCAACTGTGCACTGAGAAATTTATAGCACAAGACACAGATGTTTGGTTGATGTCTCTACTGGCACACTGTAGGTGTATCCTAGATAGGTATAGCAGAAAATGATTTATCACATAAATGATGTTGTAAGACACAACTGTACAATGTTGCAAGTTCATTGGATGGTGACCGGCATAACCTTGAACTGAATGAACAGATCACAAATGATAGCTGATTTGGGGTCAGCCACCAAGATTGCTCCCTCAGCTCACTGTAGCTCAGAGAGACAGACACATTCCAGGAGGTGGACTGTGAGGGGGAGTGGGAATGTTCAGTAGTGCCCAAATGTCTGTAGGAGATATCCCAGGTGAGTTCTGGCAAATGCCTCTCATGCTGCACATCATGAACTTTACTGCCAACCAAGAGCATAAGGCTTCACTTCCAGATGCCTGCAGCAGCGGTGGTGGCTGCCTGCATGATTGTGGAGGGATGTGTCAGGTGAGTTATATTACATGCCATTGTAAGCTATCACTGGTGAGCACCTTGGTGCAGAGCACTCACATATGCCATTCTGCATTTCTGCCACCCATGGATTTCAAGACAGCAACAGACATACTCTGCACTAACATGCTTGTATGTTCTCATAGTCTATGCAAACACCTGGCATACATCTGTTTGTCTGATGCATGGCTGATGGTGGAGGTCACACAGACCCACCACCTTACACATACCTGCATGTTTCACAGTGGGAGAGGATCCAGCCTCACTTGTTAGTTCCACCCCATCATAAGCATTTGAGCTTCTAATTTTCATCACCAAAATCCATTTGCTGGTGTTGTAGTTAGAGCTACTACTTCTGCGCTAATGGGCTGGTGATACACAAGATTTCAATAAAACATTGTCTCTCTAGTAACTATTACTCAGCACATTATGATTTATAGAAAATATTGTATCCTATATACATTTCTTCTATTTAGTTGAAGAATATCATATCTCATATTTTCTGTTATGGTAATATTTGAAATGTAATCAGTTGTAAGGAATATACAGCAAATACAACTTATTTAGTGCAAAGGGCATTATAGAATTTGGAGGAATGCTAGACAAATGAACTTCAGTTAATGCAAACAAAATGAGAATGGGTCTATTGGTCCAAAAATCCCCTTTTAGTTGAGGCTTAGGGAGAAAAAAAACAAACGAGAAATAGAAAAGACAAATGCTGTTCAGCTTATAAACAATTTAAGACTTTACAGGAAAAAGATCATAGTAGACAAAAAAGTTAAATATTATTAGTGTATGTAAAAAATTTACATATGATACAAAAATATTGAGTACACAAAGGAAATGCATTGGCTCTGTGAAAAGTGGTATAACTCAGATATAAAGAAATCAGGGTAGAATAGTTGTAAGATTGGGCAAGATTCTCACTACACCTTTCTAAACATACTGGAAAATATTAAGATACAACCAAACACCCAAATACTGGGTGATTTCAACTACCCTGCCATTAACTGGGAAAACTACTCATGTACCAACACCTTTGCCCAACGGTTCTTGGAATTCATAAATTCCAAAGCTATGGATTAACTAATTCTTAGTCCCACCAGGGGCTCTAATATTATAGACCTGATCATTACCAACATGGAAAATCGATGCTCCACACCTGTGGTTACCCCCTCGTTGGTCAGGTCTGACCATAAGCTAATCACCCTTGACATCCACATCCCACCCCCACCCCCCAGTAAGGAAACCTCTGTAAGAAACTTCTCCAAAGCCAACTTCATGCTACTCAAGTCAGAAGTGACAACCTTCATGACACCCATGCAGACGGGAACTGAAAGTTCGACTGCTGAATCCTACACTAAGGCACTGTACGAGCACATCCACTTGTGCATGAATCGTGCCATCCACAATAGAACCAAGAAGCTCTCCTCCAAAAAAAAGGAAGCCAAACTGGTGGTCCCTTGCCATAAACAAACTTTACAACAAAAGGAAGAAACTGTTGCAGAAAAGAGGAAAATACCAGGATGCAAAAAACTCCCTTACCAGCCTCAGTAAGAAGCTGAGATCCCTCATAAAATCCTCAAAAGCTAGTTATGAAAATAAAATTGCCAAAGATTCCAAAGACAGCCACAAGACATTCTATAGCTATTTCAAGAATCTAAATGGCAATCCTCAGACATACTCTGAGCTACAACAGAATGCCATTAAATATACTGATCCCAAGGATATTGCCAATATCCTAGCAGATCAATTCAGTGCAAACGTCACCCCCTTCTCACCCCCTAAAGGCCCCATCTCAATAGTGAAAGATTGCCAAATTCCGGTAATAATGGCCACACAGGTAAAAAGCGCACCCTCCGAAGCTAAGAATACAGCATCCATGGGACCAGATGACATCCCAGGCTGTGTACTAAATGAACTACAAAATTAACTGGCACCTCACCTAAGTGTCATGTTTAATCATAGCCTCACCTCAGGCTTCGTGCCCACTGAGTGGCGTACAGCTAGTTATCCCACTCCACAAGGAGGGATCCACCTTGGATCCTGGGAAATATCGCCCCATCAGTCTGATGAGCCTGATCTGTAAGGCCATGGAATGTATTATCATGGAACTTATAAACAACTGGCAACCTTCAAAGACTGGACCCCATGCAGTTTGGGTTCATGAAGGGTAGATCTTGTCTTCTGAACCTGACTGACTTCTTCAAATCAGTCTCCAGAGCTGTGGACAAGGGTAAGGTGGTCCACACAGCCTATCTGGACCAAGGCCTTTGACACCACCCCCCACTCTGGAATCATAGATATACTTACTAAGCTGGGCATTGATCCCTACATCACTCGCCAGATTGCCAACTGGCTTACTGACAGAACCCACACTGTAAAAGTATCCAACTCCAAATCCAGCTCCAGACAAGTGACAAGTGGAGTACCTCAGGATTCAGTCCTGGGACCGCTCTTGTTTGGCATCTACTTCTCTGAAGTACAGGCCAACACTAAGGGACTCTGGCTAACAAAGTCTGCAGATGACTGCAAATTGAGAGCCATTATTGAATCCCTAAATTATGTGGATATTCTACAAAAGGGCCTTATAGAAACAGATGCTTGGTGCCAGAGCCATGGGCTCAAGCTCAATGCCAAGAAAAGTATAGTTATCACTTTTGGGAAAAAACATGTACCCGTGAATTACCACATAGGTGGCAGTACACTAAATACCGAAAGTGTAATAAGAGACTTAGGGATGCAGGTGGACACTGGTCTCACCTTCGATAACCACATCGCCACAACAGTCAGGAAATCCTTCTATGTGGCCCACCTCATCACTAAGGGCTTTTCATCCAGAAAAAAAGTGGTCATTGTCCCACTGTACTCATCCCTCATTAGACCTATTATAGAATGCAATGCCCCATTTGGTATGTACCTCTCAAGACATCTGCAACAACTGGAAAGGCCGTAGAAACACCTCACTAAAAGAATCACAGGCCTAAAGCAGATGCCCTATGCTGACCATCTAAAAAATGCCACCTATACTCTGTCGCATGTCATGTACTCAGAGGCAATCTCTGCTTAACATACAAGGCCATGTCAAACCCAGAGCTGTTGGACATGCTACACTTAAATAAATAACAATCCCTCAGAGACACATGCTTCAGGGATCTAAACCTTGTCATCACAATGAACAAAACATGCTGGAGGGATAGATTCCTGACCCAGAGACTCCCCAGACTCGGGAAAAGACGGCCCATACATGTCAAGCAGAGTGCCTCTTTGGCCCTCTTCAAAAGGAACATTGATGATTGGATGTGAGATAGGAAATTCACCCCGGGGATCACATCAGTCATCCTGCTAGACGGGGGTCCAGAGAAGTAAATACTATGGGAAGAAATAGCCAGGGAATTGTTATGGCTAGGATTGTATAGGCCCTAGGGCCGATAGCCTAGTACCAACCTATGAACCTATGAACCTAGATAGGGGGTAAATAAGAACAGAACCAAGTGTCCATAAGATTATGCTTAAGTTGTAGTTTAAAGGATTTAATGACGATTATTTGTTTTAGAGGAAGAAGACATTTTGGCAGTACAGGAAGAATACAAGGAGTTCCCTGCAGATTTGTTACATTTGATTATGGGGAAACTAAAGAAGTATTGAGGATGTTGGCTAGACTAGAACATTGTTCATGTTTATAGAGAAGACTACATGTGGTGGTTAGTTAGGAGAGAAAAAACAAATGTGGTATCTGGCCAATACGGTTGTTTGAGTGCCAAACTACAGTAAAATTTATATGGCATATTGGCTGCAAATTTTGTCACTTTATAGTAATACTGCTTTAGGATGTTAGATTAAGTGGCTTGCAAATTGACCAAGATGGGTGCAGTATAGAGAATGGTTGGCAGAAGAAAGGTTGTAGCAATGTTTTCTGTCTGGTATAGTCAATCAAATAAGGCTTGATTCTATAGAGGGCACTGGGTGTTTGATTATAGGAGTTAAAAGGTAAGTGAGTAGTGAGACCATCTCTGCCTTGCCAATGCCCACTCATATGCCTTTATTTTCAAGGAGGGCAAGCCAGTCATACCAAAAGTAAATTTATGAACTCCCAATCCAGTTCACCCATTTACTGATTTGTTAATAATTTCAAATTATCTTCAATTGTGACTCCAAAAAGTTTGGCATGGGTTCCAAGGTCAATGTTTGTGTTGCTGATAGAAGTTAGGTTAAAGATTATTTTCTTTTCAATCAATTCTTAAGAGATGAATAAAATTGATTTGGATTTTTTTTTTATTTATTAAAAGCTGATGACTATTGTACAATGTTTCAGCAGAGCCGAGTGATTTCTGGATGTACAGCTACAGAGTGTCTAGGGTTTTGGCAGTGCTGATAAGAGTAGAATTGTTTGTGTACTGAATGATGTTGGCACATTTCTTGCTGTATGGAGATCATTTATAAAACTACTAAATAGCAGTGGATTAAGGATAAGCATTAATGCCATTCTGGCCTGTCAATATACCAAACCAGTTGTTCCCATAATAAGTGTCCAGGCTATTCTTAAAAATATCTAAATTAGTGCTTGCTTTAATGTAATTTGGTAGTCTGTTCCATGTATCAGCTGCTATCTCAGAGAACCAATTAGTACACTTCTCATTCCTATAAAATCTTCTTCATAAGTTGGCTGACAATTCTCTATCACTTTTGATAATCCCAAACATTCCCAGAGGTAATTGTCTCTAAATGCCCTTTATACCTGAATAAGATCTCCTCTTAAATATCTATATAAGACACTATACAAGTTCAGATATTCTAGTTTTTCATAATAACTTAAATTTTCACATCTGTGGATGCCCTCGGTATATTTCCAATGTCCTCTTTCCAGTTTACTCATGCTTGTTTTCTTATAAGGTTTTGGTATTGTTATTCCATACTCAAGTTTGAGTCTAATGTAATTAGCAAACAATGATTTCATCATTTCTGATTTCCTAGACATTATAAATCTTTTTATAAAACATATATTTCTATAACTATCATTATCCATTTAATTGATATAACTAGAAAAACTCAAAGCTGGATCTACCCATATGCCCAGGTCCTTAAATGAATCTACAGTTTTAATCACTGTGTGCTGTATTAAATATTCACCTTTCAGTTTAGGTCTCCCAAATCTCATATGCTTAGTTTCTGATGTATTTATCAGCATATTATTCACCTGTGCACAAATGGTCAATTTAGTCAAGTTCTTTTGCAGACATGCCCTATCTGTAACACATGTAATCAGTTTACCAAATTTCAAGTCATCTGCATACGGACTGTAGAACACCTCAGATAAAAAAGTTAGCTCTGAAAGATGCAATCTAAAGACATATGTGCCTAGGGCATTGCCCTGTAGGATATCCTGATTGTAACCAAGAATTACATCTGTACAATTTCTGTATGATACTTGCCATGTCCTATTTGTAAGCCATGCAGCAATCCAGCTTATCAAGAGTACAGCAATACCTAGTTGTTCTAATTTATTGATCGGTGTTTTGTGTATGACCCTGTCAAATGCTGAACTTAAATTTATATAAATAACAGCATACTTTTTCCTTCATAGCTGTTATAATATTGTTATAGAACATCATGTTCTTCTTCTTTCGGCTTTTCCCGGTTAGGGGTCACCACAGCGGATCACCGTCCGCTCATGATTGGCAGTGTAGTTTTACAGTGTCGAGTTGCCAGCCCAGTGCCCAACCTTCCACAGAAGGCACACACATGCACACACTCACACCTAGGGCCAATTTAGTGTGTCCAATCCACCTACAGCATGTCTTTGGGATGTGGGAGGAAACCGGAGCACCCGGAGGAAACCCACGCAACCACAGGGAGGGCATGCAGACTCCGCACAGAATGAACCCCAGCCGAGGATCGAACCAGAGAACCTCTTGCTGTGAGGCAACAATGCTAACCGCTGCACCACCGTGGCTGCCCCACATGTGCTAATAGATCTATTTTCAACATATGTATGCTGATATATGGTTTGAAGTCCTAAACTTTCCAATTCTGACAATAACTTATCTAATATTACCTTCTCCATTATTTTTCCACAACATGAAAGTAGACTTAAGGGTCTATATGACTCTGGGTTTGTCCTACTCCTCTTTGTCTTAAAACAGGTTTAATAAGCTCATGTCTCCAATCTTGAGGAATCTCCCCATATTTATACAACGTAGTAAATAATAGATATAATGGTACTGTAAGTTCTTGACGAAATATTCTCAGGTCATCATTATTAATTCTATTTCCTCCCTGTGCTTTGTTTGGATCCAGTTTGCATAGTTCTTTTTCAATATAATCTAATTTGATTTCAGTATCTGAGCTTACTTGGGTGTCACCAGGACAACTTATCACCCCCTTTGTGGAGCCAAACTATTTTGCATAAGATTTTTAAATATATCTATAATCAGTTGTGTCTTAGAGTACATTTTACAATCTACAGTTTATCTGTTTGTATGTCTTTACTCCTTCCACAGCTTATGTCTCTATAAAATGGTTTCCTATTATGCTCAATATCTTTATATAAATTTTCTTCAAATTTTTCTTGATCTTGTCTAACACTATGCTTAATTTGTTCGTCCAACTTGTTTTCAGTTTTAAAAGTTGTAGATTGACATCTTTTTCATTTCTTATATTTTTTGTGTTTCAACTTAATCAGGTAGCTTGTTCTAATGGAAAAATATCCCCTGATGTTGTATGCCTAGATCATGATGTTAAACATTTTTTTGTACTCAATTTCTCTTTCAAAATTTTCTAAATTCCTCCTGCGGTTTTCCATTGAACACATCACTTCAGTTAGTTATACACAGTGACTGTTTTCCTTCTATATAATCTGTAATTAATCTTTTGTGCATTGACTTAGTTTTCAGTTTGGCAGAACTATCTAGCAACAAATTAACTTTTATAACCCCATGATCACTGTACATCAAAAAGTGGTAAAACTTGACATGAAGTAACAGCAATTTCTTTAGGAATACAAACAATGTCTAGTATATTCCGTTCCCTGGTAGTTTTTTCTTTTTACAATCTGAAACAATTGCTGTTCCTGAACATACATTGTGCATACTTTCCTTACTGATATTGTTGAATCAATATTATTCCAGTTGGTTTCTGGCAAATTTAAGTCCCCAGCCACTATTATTCTTCCCTCATATATTTCATGCAAGAAATGTATGAATTCCTCTAAGTCATCAGCAGTTGACTTTGATGGTCTATACACTCCAGCAATTGTTATATGTTCCAAGATAATCTTTATTGTCACAGTTACACAAACCATTGGCTGGAGCTTTGGAGGATACCTAGTGATACATGAAGAAATAGGGAAATAATGTTGTTCCGTTTTATGGTCTGATAACTACTGGTGAGGTGACTTTGAAGCTAGGAAAGTGAGGCAGCATCTAAGTTCTACCGAAAATAGTTTTTGAAGTAGTATTGTATGGGACGTTCTGTCAACATCCTTAGATAAGTCAACATAAACAACAAAGATAAAATTACTTATATTTACATTATGGATCATTTTGGAGACAAAACAGAGGATAACTGTAGCAAGTTACTTTGATAGTCAGTTTATGTGGCACGGGTGCAGGGTTTGAAACTTTGACCGCTTTTATGGCTCACTTTGCAAATTCAGTGTTTGGTAGAATATAACTGAAGAAAATTATGAGCTTAAATCCTCTGAGGCCTGTATTTTGTCTAGCAGTTGTCACAGAGAACTAAAGCTCTGACTTGTTAATGAGACTTGTTAATGAGCTGCTTCCTATGACAGAGGTACAGGGTTTGAAACTTTTCACCTTCTTTTGCCTACTGTGTAACCTTGAGCAAATCACTTAACCAGACAGTGCTTTGGGAATAGCCTCCTTAATGGTTTCCTACAAACCATGCCTTGTAACTGGCTACATGTCTACATATTTTGCTAATACTTGAAATATGAATCAGGAATTGAGAAATGTACATAAAGTTGGAGTGAATAATTGTCAAAAAGAAAACATGTATGTAATACTGTAGAGCAATAGTGAAAATGTCACTATGATCTGCTTTCTTTTGTATTAGTATATGTATTACTATGTCATTATATAAATCATGATTCAGTAAAGATGGAAACAAAAATAATAAAAAAGAGTGACAAAGTCAAAAGAATGTGGATAAAGGCCCAAAATCAGGTACAGATTTAAAATCTTACTAGTATATACTTGAAATTTGCTAATATAACAGGTTTTGCATTTGCATGCACTTTCTGATGGATATGAAGTCTAAAACTTGAATGGCTATCATAATTTATTGATTGCAATCCTCAACAATTTACCAGAAAATTGCCACTTTTATGAGAACAGACCAATAATATTAGGTAAAATCAGGGACAGTTTCAAAGTAACACCACTGTGGCATCTTGCCTTTTAGTGATGTACTGTAAAGATATTTCATGTTTTAATTTCGCTCAGCTTCCTCCATATTTTATCTGGTGTGGAAGAAATACTTCTCAAGTTGTTCTGAATGCCTCCTTATGCTTTATTGTATTGATAAAGAGAAAAGAGAAACATTGACAGAAAAGCAGTTGAAACATGGGAGTGATGAGCAGAGATGCTGGTAACCAAAAAGACCCTCTCAGTATTGACATTTAGCCAGAAAGGACACCTCCATATCCCTCACACATGTCTATATCCAAAATGCCAGCATTCACAGAAATCTTTTAGCACCACTGACTTGCAGACTAAAAAAAGCACTTAGCTTAACTGAATTATACTTCTGTTTCCTGCTCTTATAGTAATCTTTTTAAATTATGAGTAGTGCCACTGAGAAACATCCATCACAACCTGCCATTGGTCCCTGTGTCGATGATGAGCTCCAGGAGGTCAGCATCTCATTGGCTATTCAACTGAGTCAATAACTGAGCACACACAGGAGCTATCTGTGTTCGTGGCATAACAGGTGGAGCAGAAACAAATTCAAGAGATGAAATTAGAGTGCTCCTCAAAATATAGAATGATTGAAAACTATGCTCACAAATGGAACGTAGGAAACAGCTGTCTTATCTTGATGCAAGTCGGTTGCATTGTATCTCAGCTAGACTTCTGGATTGGTGCAATGGTTTATTTTATTTATTTGTAACATTGCTGCAGAGATTAGGGCACTAACCAGGACATACATCCCTCAGTGCCCCAATGTAGGTCTGTCAACGATGGGGATAAGTTCTGCTTTTTGACTTGTAATGCT
This sequence comes from Protopterus annectens, assembly GCF_019279795.1. Classification (NCBI taxonomy): domain Eukaryota; kingdom Metazoa; phylum Chordata; order Ceratodontiformes; family Protopteridae; genus Protopterus; species Protopterus annectens. The sequence continues at coordinate 148,853,789 of NC_056729.1, read as the reverse complement.
GACACAGAATTTGAAAGATTCCCTGAAGAGTCCACATTATGCTAGTGAGTGACAATGCACTGTCCCTAAAACATAAAGTCCCATGAATTGACAAAGACCTGATACCAAATCAAAATCAGATTTGGCATCAAAACAAAGAAATGTGGTAATGCTAAAAAATATGTATAAAAATTCTGTGGATACTGAGCTTTCTGTAATGTGTTCGTACCTCAATACAAGGCTGTTTTAGACACTTTTATTAATGTATTTGAGAGAGAGATCTCCACCTTGCATGGAGAATCTGGATGTCATTTTTATAATGTTACTCAGGAGGAGAGGGTGGCACTGAAAGATCTACAGGATGACCCCAAACTTGTTATAAGACCAGCAGATGGGGGGTAGTGCTCATGGACAGGGATATTCCCAGAAAATTAAAGCTTTTATAGAGAATAATGATGCATATGAGTCTATTACAATTACACAAATGGAAAATACAAAAACTAGAGTAAGGCTTATTCTATGTGCAGTGAAGGAGGGTTGCTTAATAACTGAAGAACTTTTTAATTATTTGAATGTTATGCATTCTCTCATCCCCATTTTTAAATGTTTACCCAAGATGCACAAAGATTGTATTGATCCACTGATGTGCCCCATTGTAGCTGGAGCTTGCTTGACAACAGAACCATCATCTATATATGTTGAGAGCAACCTAAAGGGGTTACTTGGGTTAGCACCAGCTGTACTGAAGGATTCACAACATTTCCTTAGAGATTTAGGGCTGTATAAAAGGGACAGTAACCATGGTGGTTGTTTGACTATGGTGACGATGGATATAAAAAAATCTGTTCACTGTAATACCGAACAATTATGGCTTAGAAGCATTGGAAACATTTCTTAGCAATAAAAATGAGTATGATAATAGAAAGATAGAATTGCTATGTACCCTGACAAAATGTGTCCTTGAGAACAATATTTTCTTGTACGAAGATGATTTATACTTGCAGAAATGTGGTGTGGCCATGGGGACCCCATGTGCAAACACCTATGCCAACATGATATTGGCACAATGGGAAGAGTGCTATGTGTTTGGCAATAACCCATTCCGTAGATGTATTAATTTCTATAAATGGTTCTTGGATGATGTCTTTACTTTATGGGGAGGGAGTATTGAACAGTTGTATGCTTTTGTTGCATATTTAGAAACTACCATTGAGTTTTTATGTTTCACAATGTAACATGGCACTGAAAGCATTGATTTTCTCGACACTAGGTTGAAACAGGTCACTGCATCTGGGGAAATACTCACTGCCTTCTATTGGAAGGTGTGTTGAAAGAATAGCATTCTGCCTAGATCTAGTATGCACTCTGGGCATGTTCCTAGGAATGTCCTAAAGGAACAGCTCTTTAGAGCATCTAGACTTCACACCCAAAGGGAATAGTTTATTGAAGTGGCTGAAACCATGAGGAACAATTTTTTGAGGAGAGGGTACAAACAAGGTGAAGAGACTGCTGCACAGAGACAAGTGCAGCATTTAAGATAGGACATAGGGAAACTGTATTTATATAGGGGGAAATCATATGGAAGAGTTTTCACACAGAGAGGATGGTAAGGATCTCAGAATGGTCCTTACATACTCTAGTGACATTAAGGGAATTTGTAATGTGATTAGGAACAGCTGGAAGATTCTGATGCCAGATGAGGAAATGAATGGAATTGTAGGGGAGGTACCTCACGTTGCCTTTAGAAACAACCGTAATCTTAAGCAGCTTCTATGTGATAAAAATGTGAACTGTCACTCTGTAGTTTTACAAAGAAAAGGCACCCACCCATGTTGCAGATGTACTTGTAAATGTATTTATAAAGGAAATGTATTTTTACATACACAACAGAAGAAAGAATATTGTTTTGATGGATATGTAGATTGTACCAGTAGGAACATAGTGTATATGGCTACTTGTGGCCTGGGTCACTCCATTTATGTAGGTAAAACCACAAGACAGCTAAAGGAGTGGGGGTCTAAACATTTGAGTGGTATTAGGCAGCAGGATGTAAAAAAAAACTTTTTAAGCATATTAAAGAGAACGAAGCATATTATTTTTATTTTAGGGTAATACAGAGTATAGGTAACAACAAGAGAGGGGGAGATGTTAACAATTTAGTAGAGAAAGAAGAAATGTGCTGAATAGGCAGGCTGCAGGCATACAAATCTTCATGTCTCAATGCCTACTTACCAATTAAACCTGCTCTGAAAGGGAGAAGGCTTAGTAGCCGTGTGTGAAATTTTGATAGGGAGGGTGTGTCACTGAATTGATTGGGTATGATTCAGTATTTAAAAGTCTTTTAACTGACTTGTTTTATATGGATCTGATGAAGGATCAGGAGATTCGAAAGTGCAATGGACCTGGTCCTCACTAACATTGGAGAATGCCTTCCCTCCCCCTCCAAGCAATGTTCTCTATGTTAAGGTTGGACCATAAAGCTGTTTCCTTTGAAATAAAAATAAATCTGTGACCCTGTAGTATTTAGAAACTATTCTAAGGCAATTGTCCTATTATTATGTGACAACATGACAAAAGTTCAAACCCCCAAACCCTAAGAATACAGTTGCTTATGTTTAATTGTTCACAGATACTGTATACAGTCATATAAACAAATGCATAGAGACAGCTGTGCCTACCAGAAATGAGCTCAGAACAAACTCAAAAAAAAAAAAAAAAAAAAAGGCACCTTAGTGGAATTCAAATAACAAGATAAGGAAAACAGTAATATCAGAATCAGGAAATACAATGCCCAGCAGGATAAAAATGGTCTCATCAATCTAAATAAACAAATCAGAAGGCAAAACAGGTCTACCAAAGTCAACCGTGAGGTAAAAATAGTCTCCCAGGCCAAAGAAAAGCACAAGGCTTTCTTTAGCAATGCCAATGAACTCAAAATCTATACTCAGCAATGTGCAGAGCTAATAGTGAATGGAGCCAGAATACATGGCAAATCTGCTGCTCTACTGCCTCAATAATATCCCAGCGTGTTTTCTAAACAGCACGAAATACAACCTATCTTGACCGTTGGAGTCCCTATTCAAAAATAGCCTCTAGTCAGGCTTTGTGCTACACAAATGGAGAACTGCAACAGTCATCCCCGTCCATGTGAAGCACAGTTCTACTGTGACCCTATTCAAGCATAACCTGGAAGAGTGCATGGGAAATCAAAAAATCACCCCAGTTTGTCACCTATTTCTCTAATGGATAGAGGGGAACTGTAAAGGTTTGACCACACATGTCTTAACTTACACATACCCCTAAAATAACATCTTGGGGGGCACCAAACTTGTCATATACATTTGGAGTGCATGGTTAAGTTTTAAAAATCCCTTGTGGTCATTAGCCTAGTAAACACCTATGAAACTATGACACTATGAACCCAGCTGCTGACTAAACCAGGTCTTCTTAGCTTCAGTGAAAAAAAAATTACCTGAGTTGGTCTCTGATCACATCCAGAAAGAAAAACAAAGCACAGATGAGCTGCTGAGCTCCACAAATCTTGAATGTTTGGATAAAGCTCCTGATGTACCCCACAGTGAAACTCCAGTTTAGGAAGTCATTTCATGGTTTGCTGTTTTCAGGTTACTTCTTTTTATACGTCACAGAACTGTTGGTTCAGTTCTCATAAACTAATGCAATTAGTTTCCTTAAGAAACTGCTGTGTGAATTTTCCCAGTACGAGTCTCTTTATACAAATTTTAAAGCTAGTTTTCTTTACATAAAATGTGTGTGTGTGTGTGTGTGTGTGTGTGTGTGTGTGTGTGTGTGTGTGTGTGTGTGTGTGTGTGTGTGTGTGTGTATATCAAAATCTTGAAAGTAAAAATATTGATCTAAACAAAAATTTATTCAAGTGGAGCAAGCCCCTCCACATCCCCCTTGCTACTTATATATACCAATTCTGAGATCACACAACAGCATAGAAAGGGTAAATTATCAGTCCCCACTGTATCCCAACTTTGCCAGCACACTGCACAATCATCTGAATACTCAGTCATGTGAGCTGGCATAAAAACATTCAATATTCTGAACATTTGATTAAAGTCCTCCCAATGCACACACAGACACACACATATATATATATACACATTTCTACATGCGCTGTTAACCTCCTGACGACTGAAGTGGGGGTCTGTAAGAACCCACCGACCCTCTGGTTGTCACACACACACACACACACACACACACACACACACACACACACACACACACACACAGGACTGCACTACAGTGGAGAAAAGGGCATATTGGGCAAGTGTTTACTTACCCTGGAAAAACTTCATTGTTCATTTATTTCGGTTTTCACGATTTTCATCGTGGGAAAATGACATTTGGTTATATGGGTGTCGATGTTTCAAAACAGATCCATATATATAGATACATACTTTACCTGATATATATGAGGAGAATGAGGCTTCTCCAAGACATCCTACTTTATCACAGAGATTATTTGAGTAAGTCATTTTCATTACTAGCAGACAAAAATTTGAATTAATATTAGTTCATTTGAGGTAAAGCTTCAGAATAGTTATGGGACATGGAATAAGAGGAATGCATATTAATGTTAACTTTTTATAGAGAATTAATGCACTCATCACAATAAAGAGATGTAGAGTTTAATAGTACCTTGATATTTACTTAAACTGTGTTTATGCGTAATGCATCTACATTTAACGTAACGTTTTTTAATAGCGCACAGGAGCAGCAATAAAAACTGTACTTGATTTCATTGATGGATATACATTCATGGCATACTGAGTGTGAACCTTTAGTTGTTATTTTTATCATATACATACAGTATGATGGTTTCCTTTTATGGAAGGGCAGCAAAAAAAGAAGTTATGCACTCATCATAACGTTCCATCTGTGTTGTCCATTTTTATTCTTCCTCAATTGATGCGTTCCACTCAGCCATTGCAAAAGCTTGTGGCAGCCAGAAAACTCTTGAGCTCTTCCCTTACCCACAATGCACCAACCCCAAGTACCTCCGATCTTATTTGCTAATAACAGCAGAAAGACATGTAGCAGTAATAGATAGAGGACACTGTATCCGATGTGACATATCTAAAAACACTCGCTCTTCCAGAAGTTTTTAAGCCAGGGGTTGGTGGGAGGGGAGTTGAGGAAGAATCAAAATGGACAACACTGATGGAACATTAAGGTGAGTAAATAACTTCTTTATCTGATGTTGTCAATTTTCATTCTGTCCTCAACTTATGGGATAGAGTCCCCAGCTACCTAAATCTCCAGGTGGACTCAAGGAAGGATATTCCTGAGTACCATTGAACCAAATGATGCTGTACCCCTGGAGACCATGTCCAATTTGTAATGAGTAACAAAAGTATGGGGAGGACCCCAAGTTGCTGCCACACAAATGTCATCCATGGACGCTCTACACTGTAAGACTGATGAAGTAGCCATGTCTATAGTGGAATGAGCTCATAATGGTTTCCATAAAGGAATGCCCAATTTGTTGTATATATAACAAATGCAATCTGTCAGCTATCTGGCTAGAGTGATTATGGCAAGTTTTCCTAGTTGTATGTCAGAAAAAGAAACAAATAACTGTTCAGACTTCCTGATATTTTCTGTTCTGTGCAGGTAAAAATGTAAATGCCTGTGACCATCCAATAAGTGTAAAGTGCATTTGCCTTTGTTAGAAAATCTGGGGAAGAATACCGGCAAGTTATTAGATTAATTAATATTAGTGTCTGAAACAACTTTAGGGAGAGAGGTAGTGTTAGTTCGTAAAGTGACCCTGTCTAATACCGGCAAGTTATTAGATTAATTAATATTAGTGTCTGAAACAACTTTAGGGAGAAAGGTAGTGTTAGTTCGTAAAGTGACCCTGTCTTTGTGAAGGATCAAGTAATGCAGTTTCAAAGATAAAGCCTGAATCTCTGAAATTCTTCTGGCAGAAGTAATGGCTACTAGAAAAATAGTTTTCCAAGCAAGAAAGTTGAGGTCACATTTAGCTGCAGGTTCAAAGGAAGGTTGAATAAGTTGCTGCAGTACCAGGTTAAGGTCCCATGGGGGAGTAGGGTCCCCTAAAGGAAGGCCTGAGAAGAAGAGTAAGTCACAAAAAGGTTTTACATAGCCTATTGGTAGCAACGGAAGCACCTTCAAATCTTATGTGCAAATTCGATTTTGCCACTAGCTAGACTTTCACTGTGGAGGCACTAGCTCCTTCTTTAAAAAGTAAGGCTAAAAATTCAAGGATGCTATGCAAAGGAGCTGAAAAGTGGTCAGCCTTATTTTGGTGGGCACAGTAAGCAAATCTTTACCATTTACTGGAGTACATTTTATGTGTAAATGGTTCATGGGAAGATAAGAGTATCTGATGGACTGCAGAGTAGAGCATAGGTTGTCTGGCTACTAATGGAATTGTAGAAGCCAGGCTGCCAGCTTGAGGTTTGATGTCTGGATGGATCATGCCTGTTGGATGTAACAAGAGGTCTGGAGTCTGATCCAGAATCCATGGTGGGTGGAGTAAGTGAGGCCAAAGGAAGGAGAACAAAATCTGTCAAGGCCAAAAAGGGGCAATGAGTATAACTTTGCTCTTCAACATGGCAGCTTTCTGCAGGAACTTGGAAATTAATGGGATTAGTGGGTAGACATAAAGCAGGCCAGGCGGCCAGTCATGAATACAGCATGCCTTGGTGACTCCCCCTGTGGGAGGAATAGGGAAAAGTAGCTACTGCACTGGTTGTTTAGGGGAGCAGTGAAACAATTGCAGCAAGGCCGGCCCCACTGATGAAATATTATCTTTGCAACATTCCTTTTGAGAGACCATTTGTGAGGTAGAAGAATGCACCTGCTCAGCTTGTCTGCTATCACATTGGATATGTGTTGCTATGAGAAAGTGGTTGGATAAGATAGCCCATTGCCACACTCTGAGTGCTTCGCGACATAAGGGGTAAGAGCTGTTTTGTCCTTGTTGTTGATGTACTAAACTACTAACTTGTTATCTGAATTGCAATCATCCCTGAGGGGAGAGCTTCTTGAAAGGCCTGTGATGCTAAAAAGACTGCTCTCATCTCTAGGACATTGATATACAAATTGGCCTCTTAGTGGGACAAAGTGCCTTAGACTGTTCTCCCCTCATAATGCCCCCCCACCCTAACTGTGAAGCATCTGTAGTCACTATGGCCTTGGGCTGAGGCGGGAATGAATGGATGGCCTTGTAGAACCTGTTCTGATTGAATCTACCACCTGAGATCTCTCTTGCAAATCTGAGTAATACATATCCGGGTTGACACAGGTTGATAAAGTACTGACCATTGCGTGGCTAGCATCCACTGTAGAATCCTCATGTAAAATGTTGCTAAGCATACTAGAGTTATCACCGCTACTATTGATCCCAGTGCCTGAAGGACTAAGTGGGCTAAGATCTTGGTACTGTAGATTATCTTCCTGATCTGTGTCCTTAAGGTCTGAACTCTGAGAGGAGGCATTGAGGCTGTCATTAATTTTGTGTTGAACAGTGCTCCTATAAATTCCAAATTTTGAGTAGGTTCCAAAAGAAACTCTCCATAGTTTATGGTTATTCCTAGATGACAGTATGTCTGAAGAACATAATCTTGTGCCTCTATTACTTGATGCCTGGTCGGGAAGGTAATGAGCCAGTTGTCTAAATATGGAAACACCTGGAATCCTCACAGTCTCATGTGAGCTGCTACCACTGCCATGCATTTGGTGAACACCCCGGGGCCTATGGTAAGACCAAAGGGCAGAGCTCTGAACTGATAAAGATTGTGTCCCAGCTCAAAGCTTAAGTACCTTGTAGACCACCTGTTCATCTTTATGTGATAGTATGCATCCTGAAGGTCTATTAAGCACATCAAATTGTCCTTTCCCAGAAATGGGAGTATGGACTGAACCATGACCATCAGAAACTTGGTGTGTCAAACTGATATGTTCAAGTTGCTGAGATCCAGGATTGGTCTCCAGTCCCCTGTTTTCTTTGGCATTGAAAAGAATCTTGAATAAGTTCTGGATTCTATCTGGTCTGGCAGGGCCTCTTGGATGACTGTTTTTTCTTGCAGTTTTTGTATTTGAAGTGATGCTTGTTCCCTCTGACTGGGTGGTACATTGGGGATTTTTATTGAAGTTGGAGGTGAAAGGGAAAAAGGTATTATATAACCTCTTGAAATGATCCTCTGCACCCATGTATCTGTTATCTCTAGCCAGCTCTCTAGTGCAGGGATAAATGACCGCAGTTGCCTCCAGAGGGGGACAATTGGGCCTCCTTTCTGGAGCGCTGGCAGGGTCTATAGAAAAACGAATCTATGGACCCTTGGTTTTGTGAGCCACCTCTGCCGCAAGGGCGGTGTCTACCATTGGAGTTCCCCCTTCTACTTATGGGAGAACCTCTTCCATGTGTGTGTCCAAGAAAGGACTCTGGGACTTCTTGAACCACATTTTGCAGTGCCTCATTGATTCCTGGAGAAAGACCTTTGAGGCATGGAAAAACGTAGACCCATAGCAGATAGGGTTTTCTATCCTTTTCACACCTAGATAAAGTGTCTTTAACTCTGGGGTCAAACAAAGATGCTTCATCAAAGGGAGCACTGACAAACAACTTGAAGAGTTCTGCAAAATTACATAAGCACATCCAGGTGTCCCTCCGTATTTAAATGCCACAACCTGCTGCCCTTGAGGTTCCTTTGGTCACATGCAAAATTAGCCTCATGGAGGAATTGGATATCGATTGCAGGGTAGCCAACTGAGAGGTAACAGACATCTGTACCTCATCAGAAATGGATCCTGAAAGGGTATCAGATAGTTCTTTAATTAGGTCTCCCTGTAACCTGGTGAAATGTGCCAAACAGTTCAGAGACCATAAGATGAAGGTCACTGAAGCATAGACATGCTTCCCAAACCTGTCCATCACCCAAGACTCCTTGTTCAGTGGATGAACATTGGAACTTTCTTCAGAGAGTTCCTTTTTTGTGGCTGCCACCATGACCATGGCATCTACTGCTGTACCTTTTGTCCAAACTGCCTGTCCTCTACTGCTGTCAGAATTTTATGGGATTGGCTGAATGGTGTCTGTGGCCTTTTACGCCTGCTGAGAGATCAAATCTATGAGGTTATCAGTGGGTGGAGTGACCCAGGAGGTAGACAGGCCAGTACTGAATGCCTCCAGGAATACAAATTTCTCAGATGAAGGGTTACTGGACTTGCAGCCACCTCTCTGTTTCAGGATTTCTAGAATGTCTCCAAACTGGACATCTTCAGAATGTGACCGTGGGGACCCTTCACCTACATCAAAGTCTGTATCTTCTGTGATTATCTCCTTGGGGGAGTCCAAGTGCTTCCTCTTGCATGTTCTCTTATTAGAGACCTCCTCAGTGGGATGGTCTGGGGAGGTATCAGTAGAGGTGGGAATTCACTGCTGGGAAGCCTGTGGTTTTGGTACCAGCTGTCCCTGTGGACAGGATAGGTGAGACTCTGGATGACGAGATGGCAACACTGCAGACTGTGGATATGAGGGGAAGGGAACCATCTTTGTCATGGAAGCAGCCAAGGCTCTCTCCATGGCCTCAAAGGCAGAACTTCCAAGAGAAGAAGAGGACCCCAGATATGTAAGGGCAAGCCTTCGGACCATAGACCCCTCCTGTTCTGAGAGGAACTCCCCCAAGGCCAAAGTCAGAGCAAAACTAACCATTGCCAAGGTGCTGAGGTGCAGAGATGGTTGTGAAAACTCCGGAGCCAACTGCGACACCCTGGACCTGACAGGGTAGCCCTGGCTCTGAGAGATGTCTGGATCTGATGGAACCAAAGAGCTCAGAGTGAGCTTTGGATCCAAGGATAAAGCAATTCTTGGATCCAGTGCTGACAGCCTGGAAGGCTCGGATCCGAAAACGCAAAAACCAAGAGGAGGGGGCTGGAGGTGGAACTTGTAAAGGGGGTGTAGTGGAGGGTCAGATCTCCTGATCCAGAGGAGTAGGAGCAGACAGGATGCTTGACATGCTGTGTTCTGCCATGAGAGAATTGTTTTCACTAACCTCTCCACATCTTCTTCCACAAGGCTCCTGAAAGAGAGAGTGGAAACTGCTGATGGGGCCTTTGGTCTCTCTCTAAACCAGGGGAAGGAACCCTAGAGGGGACTGAATCCACTGATAGAAAGTATATGGTTCTCAGGAGAGAGGGAATGTCGGGTGTAAAATCTGAAGCTTTCTGTGTCAGATTCCAAACACTGATCCAATGTATCTTTGATTATTTTAGATTTTGGATCTGAGAATGAGGTTGAATCCAAGGAGTCTTTCCTTCTCAATTTAGGATCCGAGGTTGAAGTCTGTTGGATCGGATGACTTAAGCTTTTTTGTCTTAGGATCAGATGAAGTTGTTGGATCCCATAAAGGTCTCTTGTTAGACTTGTCTGAATATCTGGAAGATGCCAATGAGGTACATGTGGAGGGGGAAGCTCCAGATAATAGCTCACTAAAAGAAGAATGGAGCAGCCTCTTGAGAATTAAATTATTTTTGTGTTCAGACAGAGCTCTTGGGTTGAAATCATGACATCTAGCACAGTTGTCCTGCAGGTGGAATGGACTCAAACAGTACACACAAAGTGTGTGGGCATCTGAGAACCATATTTTGTGTCCACGCTTTTCACATTTCTTAAACCCAGCCATAGTACAGAAAAGTTATAACACACTTTATAAAACTTTAAACAAGAGCAAATTTTTTTGTTTTAAACCAGAAGGGATAGCAGAAAGGAGGAAATACCAACAATGGTATTTGAGAACGACAGCAAAGGTAGAAATTCAGAGAGAAAAATATACTAATAATTGTTTGTTGAGATGTACAAAAGTATGAAAAAGGGAAAAATGAGGGGCTAATAATACATAAAAAAGGGATCTAAAGTAGATTTATAAGAAATTAGAAAGAAAAACTAGAAGGAAAGATAATTATTTGAAAAATAGCTGCTGGAGAGAAGCTGGCACCATGTCTTTTGCTTTCAAGTGGCAAATGAGATCTGAGGTATTGGGGTTAGTGCATTGTGGGTAAGGGAAGAGCTCAAGCGTTTTCTTCTTGCCACAAGCTTTTGCAATGGTCGCGTCAGATTCAAGGGATCTGATCTGAACCCATAAGCTGAGGACAAAATGAAAATTGCCAACATCAAATCAGAAATTATGAAATTGATAAGTTTATTTAGTAAAGCCTATGATGATGTTAAATATGATATGAATGGTCACCTAAGTATATACTATTTTTGGATATGAATACATAAAAGATACATCATGACCACTCAGTTATTGTCTGTCAAAAGCAAGTAAAGCAAACTATGTTTAGTTTTTTTTATTCCTTTATTTATGTTTGTTTACCTGGATAGTATAGTGGGCTGATCCACAGAGATCTCATTTTAGCCCAACCTGAAAAAGTCTGCACACAAGAAAAAGTATCATTCATTCATATTAAGTCTGAGCAAGCAGAGAGGCACTGCATCTTTTACACAGTGAATACAAGTGCACAGGTCTTGAATGAGTTAGAAATGCAGATACTTGCTTATTTAAAATATAAAGAAGTACTTGTTGAAGGAGAAGTTAAATACATGTAAGTGAGAGAGCCAGACAGAGAAAGAGAGAGAGGGAGAGAGAGAGAGAGAGAGAGAGAGAGAGAGAGAGAGGTAGATCTACATAGTCATGGAAGAGGAGGAGTAAAGGGAGTGGCTGAAGTGGATACTGGCAGCAGGTGGCATATGAGCAATATGGTATGGACGTGCAGTGCAGCGATGATAGGACTATTGAAGTCTGAGTAGGTGCTTATAGCTGATGGCTATTAATGGGTTGTAGTGGCAATGGAGAGCTGGTAGCAGGGTGGTTGCAGTTATGCTCTAAGGGATACAATTCACATACATTATCCTAGCTTCTTCTCTCCATATCAACAAAAAAATACATTACGCTGTCCATAACTGTTTTTGAGGACAAGGTGTTTAACACTGGTCCAGCTAAAATGCTACATTATTACCAGATAGCGATTATAATAGTATTACATCACTTAGAAACAGAGGTGATAAAGAATGTTTTCGTACTGGAGACAAGATGATAAAATTAAGAATTAAAACTATATTAATTAGAAGAGGAACAGAAGGTATAATTGCATTTATCAAAATATCTCACATATGGAAAACTTTCCTGAGAATAATATCAGTATTAACAGATTTATTTCAGCATAGTCTGGCTATATATGATTAAGGGAAGTAAAATATTTTAGGAACAGACTCGGATAACATAGGCAGAATCCAGTGCTACTTCCTTGCAAGCTATGGGTCCCCTCTATGACTCAGGAAGTCCATACCATGTATTTAAACTTATTGGAAACACTCACCATCCACTCAATGCCAGAAACATGGGCAACTTTAATTACCCCACTATTAACTGGGAATCTTATACAACACCAAACATACAGGCACAGTGATTCCTAGATTTTGTAAACACAAACTCCCTGGACCAGATTGTCAATACACCAACCAGGGGTGCAACCATACTGGATCTGGTCCACACTAAGATGGGAGAGTGCTGCTCACCCCCTGGTGTGATTCCTTCTCTGGTAAGTTCAAACCACAAAATGGTCTCCTTTGAAGTAAAAATAAAACATAGACCCCAGCTAACCCTGGAATATTCAGGAATACTCTAAGGCTAATGTCCTGCTATTAAGTGATAACATGGCAACATTTGAAGCCCTCACAAACCCTAAGAACACTGCTGCCTATTCAGAACTGTTCACAGAAACCCTATGCAATCATGTGAATAGCTGCATAGAAGCAGCTGTACCAACCAGGAAGTACAGAACTAACTAAAAAAACAAGCCACCTTGGTAGAATCACAAAATGAATAAGCTATATAACAGAAGAAGAAAATCATAGTAAAAATTAGGAGGTGCAGTACCCAATCAGGATAAAAGCACTCTCATAAAACTATACAGACAGTTCAGAAGACAAATAAAGTCTACCAAAGCCAAATTTGAGGTAAATTTGATTTCCTAGGCCACGGACAGCCACCAGGCATTCTTTAGCTATGTCCAAAACCTCAAAGACAATACACAATTGTGTACTGAGCTCATTGTAATAGGAGCCACGTGAATCAGAAGATATAGCAAACCTACTGGCCGATAATTTCAGCTCCAACTTTATCCCTTTCTCCTCCTCAACCTTCCCTCAGTAAATACCATCAAATATAATTCTCCCTGCTATCAATAGGGAACAGGTCCTTAATGCTCTCTCTAAGGCCAAGAACACTGCATCAAAAGGCCCAGGCAATATTCCAAGATGCATTCTAAATAGCATGAAACATAATCTATTAGGCCCTCTGGAATTGCTATTTAACTGTAGCTTCCAAGCAGCCTTCTTGCCTTATAAACGGAGACGAGCAACAGTCATCCCTCTGCACAAAGATAGGCCATTTACAGACCCTAAAAACTATAGCTCTCCAAGTCTCACTAGTCTTATATGCAAAGCCATGGAGAAAGTTATCATGTACATAATCAGTAATGATATAGTAAACCTCTATACACTGGACCTAAACCAGTTTGGTTTCATCAAGGGCAGATCATGCCTACTCAACCTGGTGGACTTCTTTGAGAAGGTCACTAAAGCAATGGATGAGGGCAAAATGGTTCACACTGCCTACATTGACCTGGGAAAGGCATTAGACACAATATCTACTCAGGCATTATTGACAAAATCAAGAGGTTAGGTGCAAACTCATATGTCACCCAGTGGAGAACCAAATGGCTCACAGACAGGACCCAAGAAGTTAAAATTGGGGAGTCCACCTTTACAAAGAGGCCAATCACAACTGGAGTCCCTCAGGGATCACTCCTTGGAGTGCTCCTTTTTGGCATTTACTTGTCTGAAGTCAAGACCAATGTCAATGGTCTTTGGCTGATTAAATTTGCAGATGATTGCAAATTAGGAGCTGTCATTGAATCCCACACCAACACAAATGTTCTCCAGGAAGGGCTGACACAGACAAACAACTGGTGTCAGAGCCATGGAGTAAACTAAATGCCAAGAAATGTCTAATAGTATCCTTTAGGAAGTCATCCACCTCTGGTAACTATCATATTGACAAAACACCTCTAGAGTTGACCCAGTAGTCAGGGACTTGGGGACATACAGCGACAGTAATTTAGCCTTTGACTATCACATGTCTACAGTAGTGAGGAAATCATCCTATGTTGCGCAACCTATAAACAAAACCATGGCATTTAGGTCCAAGGAAGCCATTGTTCAACTGTATTAGGCATTCATCAGATCTATCATTGAGTACAAGGCTCCCATTGGTATGTATCTAAACAGGCATAACCAACAAATGGAACATCCACAGAGGTTCCTCATAAAAAATACAGGGCATAAGTAAAATGTTCTATGCAGACCACCTCAAGGCCTTATCTTTGTATTCTATTTCCTTCAGGCTGTTGTGCAGAGATCTATGCATGGCATACAGGGCAGTGTCAGACCCCACTCTGATGACTTCCTACATAACAGCAAGACAAACAGCACCAGAATTTCTTATTCTAAAGACTTAAACCTTTCCTGTGATATAAATAGGACCTGTTGGAGAGAAAGGTATGTTATCACATAGACTATCCCGTCTCTGAAACAGGTTCCCCATCCATGCAAAGCAGAGTTCCTCCCTAATCCAATTCAAGTGCAACTTGGACAATTGGATGGGGAACAAGAAATTCATCCCTGGCTTGGCACGTACATCTCTAATGGGCACAGGCAGCCTGTAAATGGTTCATCTCCCAGGACCCTGCTTGTAAATGTTTCATCTCCCAAATCCCTACTTACACTTATCATGGGTACCAGAACTTGTCAGAGATTTGGGATGCATGGCTAAGCTTAAAAAGGCCCTTGTTATCATTAGCCTAGTAAACACCTATGAACCTATACATTGATGTTCAACAGTAAAGGAGGGAAATTAATGTGTTAACTGTAAGCATGAGCACAGAACGGGGTGCAAAAATATAAAGAAGTGTAAGTCGGCCATGATTCAGAAAGACTTGCATTCAGTGTTAGCAACTTAATTCGGTGTATGGGCTATCTATAAATAGCCAAGCTCCATGCGATCTGGACCACCAGGAAAGCCAAAAATGAAAGGCAGGTGATAGTCATTATAAAAAATGTGTACAGCTTCAATTTACCAACTGATAAAAAAACAAAATAAATGAATAAAACTTACATAACACCCAGTAGTTTAGCACTTTTGTCTGGTAAGCTGTAATAGGGACTTCTTCAGAACAAGAAGTAGCTGTCTCAAGCTGTTTTAAAAAATTAACTTCCTCAGTTTTAATTAAAACTTAAAGGGACAGATACCTGATTAACAAAAACAAACTAGAGCACACTGCTGTTTCACTGCATTTATGTACTGTTTTATACTGTTTTAACTGTATTTTCATTGCTATATACTGTTTCACTACTCTAATTGCATTTTTACTGAATTACTTAACTGTAAACTGCTTTTTCATACTGAGAGTTGTATTTCTGTTTGTGAGTGCTCTATATGTGCTTTTTTGCTTTTGTATGAGGTTTCTGTTTTCAAGTCAGGTATCATATAACTGATTTGTTTGCAG
The DNA here is from genome assembly GCF_019279795.1 of Protopterus annectens. Taxonomy (NCBI): domain Eukaryota; kingdom Metazoa; phylum Chordata; order Ceratodontiformes; family Protopteridae; genus Protopterus; species Protopterus annectens. Next base: position 148,838,186 of record NC_056729.1, on the reverse strand, counting down.
TTAAAAGCATTCTCTAGAGTCTCCTTCCTCCTTTATCTGTTTAAAACTTTCATTTCACAGCTAGTAGTTGTAATAGTTTTCTACCTGCCCTTTCTGTTGGTTTCTTATTCTTATACTTGGTGGCTTTGCAGTTGCCCACCCATACTGTAAATATGATCTGGGACACTCCTCCCAGTCTAGTGTCATTAGCTCATTCTACCTAATACAGAGAGAACATATGAGAAGGCCAACTCAATTAGGTTCTTAACCTTGAATTATCTTCCATTCTTGCTTTCTCCTTTTCCAGGTTACTAAAGAAAAAAAAAAAATTCCAAACTTGTTTCCTGCCTTTCCTGTAACAAGTCTAGTCTAGATACAGATTTGCTGTATCCAGGACTGTCTGTAAGCTCCTGAGGCCCCCAAGCCTTTCTATGTTGGAGGGAAGCCTTCTAACTTATCAGTCAGAGTGGTAAGCACTAGGTAGCCTATCTACCACATAAGGAGTGGTTTCTGGCCCAAAAATTGTAGTTGTTGGCTGTTTGGGCAGATTTTCCATCTCTCTGTCAACTTTCTGATTTAAAAGCCAACATTTGCACTTGTTTCCCCCCTTTCCTGTAACTAGTCTAGTCCAGATACAGATTTGGTGTATCCAGGACTGTTTATAAGCTTCTGAGGCCCCCAAGCCTTTCTGTGTTGGAAGGAAGCCTTCTAGCTTATCAGTGGGAGTAGTAAGTACTAAATAGCCTATCTACCACAAGAGTAGTGGTTTCTGGCCCCAAAATTGTAGCTATTGGCTGTTTGAGCAGTTTTTCCATCTCTTTCAATTTTTCTGGTTTAAAAGCTTGCATTTGAGCTTGTTTCCTGCTTCTTCTGTAACTGGTCTAGTCCAGATACAGATTTGCTGTATCCAAGACTGTTTGTAAGCTTCTGACCCCCCGCAAGCCTTTCTGTGTTGAAGGGAAGTCTTCTAGCTAATCAGTGGGAGTGGAAAGTACTAGATAGCCTATCTACCACAAGAGGAGTGATTACTGTCCCAGAAATTGTAGTCTATTGGCCGTTTGGGCAGTTTTTCCATCTCTCTCTCTCTCAACTTTCTGGTTTAAAAGCTTGCGTTTGCTCTTGTTTCCCACCTTTCCTGTAACTAGTCTAGTCGAGACACAGACTTGCTGTATCCAGGACTGTTTGTAAGCTCCTGAGTGGTGCTAAAATCTGCTCTTCAATTTGACCCTTAGATCTACTAGTTCTTTCCTCTCCTGCACTTATACTAGCTTATTATTCTAGCATTTTACCAGACTTCTTGTAGCAATTATTGTAGCACACAAAAGTGCTACCAGCATTAAACATTCTATAAGGAAACAGATCCAGTACTTAATATCACTGTCCACCCCTCCAGGCATGTCTAAAGGTTAGTTCCCTGTGCTTCCTCCTATTAACCTGGTGAACTTGGGCATCCTAAGTCAATGTAGCAACTGCCTTATATATACCAACAACCCTCTCCTCTTACCTCCCAACACTTAGACTTGTGAGAGATGCACTTATATATCCAAATTGGAAGCCATGCACTCTCCAGCCAAGACCGGAATAGCTGGTCAAGAGGAGAAGGTCAGCAATTGTACCAAACTACATGGAACACATAGCACTCCAGAACACACACCAGCACTGCCTTCACGTAAAAATACAAACCACACACCCACCTTCGTGGAGGCTGTCAATAAAAATCGACCCAAGCAGCAGAGTCCTCCAAGGCAGAAATGCACTTGACCACCACAACACAACTCTAATCATGAGACATGTAACTATCCTAAACAGTGTACCACTCAACAAAAGCCCCTATGGCAAAACAGCATGCCCAACACACTAGTCATAGGTGACTCGATAGTGAGGCACACTGATGTCCCACTTACTAGGTTGAATAAGGAGAAAGTAACAGTCAGCTGCCTGTCAGGTGCCAGGATCCATCACATAACACACGCACTCAGGTCCCTCAACAACAGGTACACATATGACTCTGTCATTGTACATGTGGGTATGAATGATCTGAGACATACCTCCCTGGACTACATGAAAAGAGACATCAAGGAGCTCTCGGATTATGTAGCCAAGGCGGGTATGACCCTAGACCTGAGCAGCATCCTATCATCACCCAGAATGATACCACAGTACAAGCAGAAAATGATTGATTTCAACAATTGGCTAAGTTTCTGGTGTCATTCTAAGGGGATCCAGTATCTGTCTGCCTGGGATGACATGATTGACAAACCTCGATGCTTTGCCAGAGATGGCCTGCATCTGTCAACCCTGGGCTTTCAGATACTGGCCAAGGCTCTTGCCACCCATATAATGCCTTTTTTAAGTGGTGTTCCAAAGACCAGATTACCACCGTAACAGTTACAAACAAATGCAATCTGAGGGTCATGCTGCTCAATGCTAGAAGTCTAAATCTCAAAATGCACTCGCTTGAAGAACTCCTTAAAATGGAGAACATTGACATTTTTCCGTAACAGAGACCTGGTTCAAGGCAGCAGAAAGCATCCTTGCACTACCAAGCTATAACTCATTCCACACCTTTCGGACCCAGAACTTGGACCGAAGCTCCAAAGGCAGTGGTGTTTCCATATTCATAAAGGATGCACACACCTCCAGACTGGTAGCCCAACACAACGCATCAGAGATACTTCAGATGCAGCTAACATTGGGTAAGACAGCGATTCAGGTTGTAACCTGCTATAGGACCCCAACCATGTCTCAAGACTCACACTCCACATTCCTAAGCACCCTGGAGAATATTAGGGTCTGACCTAGCACTCTTTTACTAGGCAACTTCAACTACTCCTCCATTAACTGGGAAAATTACTCATGTACCAATACACTTGCCCAGTGTGTCCTGGAGTTCACTAATTCCAATGCCCTGGACCAGCTCGTTCTTACCCCCACTAGAGGTAGCCACATCCTTGACCTGGTTATTACTAACATGGGTGACCATTGCCCTACACCAATAGTCAGGTCCTCCCTGGTTAGATCTGACCACAAACTAATCACCTTGGAAATCCACATCCCTCCCACCCTCCACCCCACCCCTCGCAAAGGTAACCACAATGAAAAACTTCTCCAAAGCTAACTTTGGGCTCCTAAAAACAGAGGTGGCTAACTTCACGGCACCCATGCAAATGGAGATTAGTTGTATGACTGCCGAATCATACACCAGTGCACTGTACAAACACGTACACAAATGCAGGGATCTCGTCATACCCAATAGAACCAAAATGCTCTGCTCCCAAAAAAGGAAGCCAATCTGGTAGTCCCCTGCCATAAACAAACTCTACAACAGAAGGAGGAAACTGATGAGGAATAAGGTGAAGTCTGAAGACTGGAAAAACTCCCTTATCAGCCTCAACAAAAAGTTGATATCCCTTATCAAATCCTCTAAAGCTAGCTATGAAAACAGAATTGCAGCAGATAGTAAGGACAACCACAAGGCCTTCTATAGTTATGTAAAAAATCTCCATGGGAATACCCAGATTTGATCTGAGCTACTGCACAATGCTATCTCCTACACCGAGCCAACAGATATTGCTGTTATACTGGCCGACAGATTCAGTGCCAACTTTACCCCTCTCTCCCTCCCCCTAAAGGACCAATCACAATACCAGTAGATTGCCAGGCACCCAGTATTACTGCTGCATAGGTTAAAACAGCACTGTCCAAGGCCAAGAATACAGCTTCTATGGGACCTGACAATATCCCTGACTGTGTTCTACATGAACTACAGAGTGAACTGGCACCTCACCTGTGTGCCCTGTTCAATCACAGCCTCACCTCAGGCTTTGTCCCTACCAAATGGTGCATTGCTACAGTCATCCCTCTCCACAAAGAAGGAGTGACTACAGACCCTGGGAACTATCACCCCATTAGCATGATGAGCCTAATATGCAAAGCTATGGAACATATCATCATGGACCTAATAAACAAGGATATAGGGAATCTCCAAACACTGGATCCCACACAGTTTGGTTTTGTGAAGGGTAGATCATGCCTGCTCAACTTGGTTGATTTCTTTGAGTCAGCCACCAGAGCTGTGGATGAAGGCAAGGTGGTTCATACATCCTACCTTGATCTGGCCAAGGATTTTGATACCGTTCCCACTCAGGAATCATAGAAAAACCACTAAGCTAGGCATTAGTTCCTATATCACTAGGTGGGTTGCAAACTGGCTCACAGATAGATCCCACAGTGTGAAAGTAGCTGACTCCAAGTCAGATTGCCAACTAGTCATGAGTGGAGTCCCACAGGGTTCGGTTCTGGGTCCTCTCCTTTTTGGTATCTACTTCTCTGAAGTCCAGACCAACATGAAGGGACTCTGGCTGATAAAGTTCACAGACCATTGCAAGTTGGGAGCTATTA